>NC_133657.1:123936044-124236044 GCF_009905375.1 Apium graveolens
AATTCTCTCCCGAAATGCAACTAATACCCTGAAATGTACAAACACTAGAAAAACGCATCAAATACACAAAATACTTGATTTCAAGACACCAATTTAAGCTATTATAAGACGTTCTAAGTGGTATAAAATGCCACTTATCACACCCCCAAACTTAAATCGATGCTTGTCCTCAAGCGTCACAGACTCAAAAACAAAATAAAAACATGCATGAATGCAATCTATATGAAATGCAGCGATCCCCCTTACTACGACCAAACCAACCAACTTACGACATCTCAACAAATGCAATTAGGCGAATAAAGATCAATCGAATCATACAAACTAACATACAGCCGGAAACGTGGTGTGTGCAGATGCTTAACAGATATGCTTCGAAACTAGATCAATTATCATGACTCAACTATCATCAAGGCAATCGCATGATTATACAAAGAATAAAAATTCTAGGCACAAAGTGACTTATAACACTTCAAGATTATAGAGCTTATTACGGAATCATGCTTTTATTCAAATGTTTATTTGACCGTGCAATGAGTGAGGTCCACAAAAGACTTATACAATGGCATCCATGTAACGAGCATTAGGTTAGCTGATCTCAGACTATAAAAGCCTTAGGTCACTAGGCACAAAGTCCCCTAAGAACTTAATAACTCGAATAACAAAGAGCCCACTCTTGATCAATTATGCATACTCTTTATTTTTTTTCTTTTTTTTTCTTTTTCTATTTTTTTTTCTAAATTTCTGAGCAAGTGAGTTTCGCGCCATCTTGCTCAACCCTAGACTACTCGCATAAAAATACGAGCCGACTACTAGCCATTTGACGCCTAGCCACAATTAGCAATGAATTCCATTTTTCACTCCTTTTTTTTTCTTTTCATGCTTTTTATCACTAAGAACCTATTATAAAATTCTAAGCATAATCAATAGATTTACCTTGATAACCATCAAACCATAACAACAATCTAGTCCTTAAGCATTCTCTAAGACTTAGTGAAATTACAAGTGTTTCTAGCATGCATATCACCCTACACGACTCAACATCACTTTAACGCCATCACTACACTCGCATCAACATCACAAATCAATTGGTAAATCAGCGCAAAAGGGATCATGGTAAATGCATGAGCTACATGACATGATAAATATATAAAGCTAAAAATAATAAAAAACTATATGGCAAAAATTATGCAATTATATGAACTAAACTATCATGAACATGCAACTATATGACACACAAACAAAATATTCCTTAACTACCATTCCCAAACTTAAAATCTTCACTGTCCCCAGTGAAGGTAGTAGAAAGGAACACAGGGTATACCTACTCGGAGAGATCATCATCATCATCACCCTCAGAGGGTGGTGTATCAAGAGGCGGATATGCAGAGTCCTTACCAAAAACTGGCCACTGGATGTCAGCTCCAAGGCCTCGAAAAGCAGTCCCAAGTGTAAGGGTGAGCTCCTGAGCAAACCTGCTCTGTGTCTCGTACATAGCGTCCATCCTCCGTGACAGCCTCCTATACTGGGCATCAGCCATCCCAGCACCCTCCTGAGCTCTAGAAGAACCAGCCTCATCTCGGCCTGGCCTCGCCATGGTAGCACCTCGTGCTGGACGCCCTCCTGGAAGACGATAACCCAACCCATGCTCCTCGGGCTCACCACCGGTCCACTCCTGCATCGCATGCAGAGTCCCGGAATCAATAGGAGCGGCCGACAACTGCAACTGCTCATGAGACGGCCACTGAACTCCCACCTCTCGGCAAAGCTTGCTAACCGTAATGCATAAGGGATGTTCATGTGCTTAGCTCCCCTTAAAAACTTCAGAATTCCTTGGTAGATGAACTCACCAAGGTCCACATAGTACTCCTCATTCAAAATTCCCCACAACAACTGTGCTCTCTCAACTGTGACCTCATGTGCATGCGAAGTAGGCAAAATGTTAGCACAAATAAAATCATTCCATGCACGGGCATACCTATTCATGACGATCACCGGAAAGTGACGATACTCATTAGTTATAGTCTTGAAGGTCCAAATTGTGCCCGGCCTACAGAGAGTGGCACAAATCAAATCCAAGTCAAAATCCTCAGCAGTCTTCTCATTCCAGTTCTCTTCCGTGGGCTTCCTCTGTCGCTGCCTAATCACACGGCGAATCGCCGCAGGGTGATAATCAACCGTCATCCCCCGGACCACAGAATACCCATTCTTCTCGGTCTTCGCGTTCGCATAGAACTCGCGAACCACGCTCATCGGCACTGCTTCAGGAGACTCATAGAAAGCTATCCACCCCTTCTCAGCAATCATAGGCAACAACTCATCATCCCTCCGCGATGGTAAAAATCCCCTCTCCTTCAAAATTGGCTTCCCTAGAAGCCTAGTGTACTCCTCCTCAGAAGCCCTATCATTCAAACGAGGCCTCGCAGCAGTACCCCTCGAAGAATCAGCAGTAGGGACAGTGCTGCTGCTATCAATAGTCCTTACTCTCTTGGGTGCCATCGAAACTGAGTAAAGGTGTTTGAGATTTATGTTTTTGGGTTTGGGAGAGAGTTTAAAATTTGAAAGTGTATGGGGGATATATGGGATATGTGTATGTATATAGGGTAGGGATTAGGGTAAAATTTGATAAGGAGTTGGTTTGAGGGTTAAAATCATGGGGTAATGGGGAAATAGGTCGTGGGTAATGGGGCTGTGTTTTATTTTTTTTGTTTTTCAGCTTTTTTTTGGTTTTTTATTTGGACTAAAAAAATTCTTCTATTCGACCCCTGAGCGGGCGCTCAGCAGAGCTGAGCGGGCGCTCAGCAGAGCTTAGCGAATGCTCAGGGGGCTTCTGGAATTTTTTTTTCCAGGCTCCGTTTTTCTAATTTTTTTGTGGTTTTGGATAGGTTTTTAACTTTTAAGGGTTCCTGTAACAAAAAATCATGGGTTGCCTCCCACGAAGCGCTTCTTTTTTGTCATTAGCTTGACGATGCGTACCTTCATCAAGTTGACAATAAAACGGCACTAACCACTTCCCGGTTTGCCGTGTCCCCATAGTAGTGCTTCAAACGCTGACCATTAACCTTGAATGCTTGGTCCGAATCATTCTCAAAAATCTCCACCGCTCCATGTGGAAACACAGTTTTGACCATAAAAGGTCCCGACCACCTTGATTTCAACTTCCCAGGAAAAAGTCGGAGACGAGAGTTGAATAAGAGAATTTTTTGCCCCGGCACAAATAACTTAGGATGTAGCTTGTTAGATATATTTGATAATGTCATGGCTAATATGATTTATGTTTAGATTTCAGATCTTACTTAACAGGACAAATCAGTACTTAACCATCAATCAGTACTTATACTGAAAGTCAGGACTTAAGGATATCAGTACTTATATTATCAGGAGATAATCATAAGATTTTAGATATCAGAACTTAAGTGCTGAAGGATGTTCAGATAAGGACAGTAGCTGATTAAAGGAAAGAAGATCGAGATAAACATAAGAAGAGATATGCATGAAAAAGGAGTTCCGTAAAGAATGGAATACTTGGAAGAAAAGATATCCGATTGATATATTTTAGGAAGCAGAATTATATTCCATATCAATTAGCGATTATCTTGTAACTGTGTAGTATATATAAACACAGACATAGGGTTTACACTATAAGTGTTATCATATTCGAGAAGATTATTTATTGTAACCCTAGCAGCTCTCGTGATATTTGTTCATCACTGAGAGGTAACAGTTCCATACTATAACAGAGTTTATTGTTTCAATAAAGTTTGTTTTCTGTTACTTAAGATATTAAAGTTTGATTTGATTGTATTATACACTGTATTCACCCCCTCTACAGTGTGTGTGACCTAACAAGTGGTATCAGAGCTTATCTGTTAACACACATACAGTTAAAGATCCAAAAACAATCATGTCTGACACAGAAACTCCAACTAAGCCTACAAAAATTGAAGAACCTCCAAAGACACAAATCCAAAGTCGGTATGAGACTATCAGAGTTCCCATACTGAGACCATCTGAATATCCCATATGGAAGGTAAGGATGACCATGTTCGTGGAAGCAACAGATCCAGAATACCTTGATAGAATCAAGGAAGGCCCTCACAAACCAACCAAGCTCGCTGTTGCAGTTGCAGGTGAAGCAGCAAAGACCGTACCAAAGGAGAAGAGTGATTATACTGCTGAAGATATAGCATCAATTGCTAAGGATGCTAAGGTACGACACTTACTGCATAGTGCCATTGATAATGTAATGTCAAACAGGGTAATCAACTGCAAGACTACTAAGGAGATATGGGATGCTCTGGAAACAAGGTGTCAGGGAACTGACACAATTAAGAAGAACAAGAAGACAATACTCACTCAAGAATATGAACATTTTGACTCAAAGACTAATGAGTCATTGAATGATTTATATGATAGATTTGTCAAACTTTTGAATGATTTGTCATTGGTTGATAAAGAGTATGATCTTGAAGATTCAAACCTTAAATTCCTGTTAGCTCTTCCTGAATGCTGGGATTTGAAGGCAACGACAATAAGAGACAACTACAATCTTGATAAAACAACTCTTGATGAAATCTATGGAATGCTCAAGACTCATGAACTTGAGATGGAACAAAGAAGCAAGAGGAAAGGAGGAAAGTCAAGGACAGTTGCTCTTAAGACTGAAGAAGAATCCCCCAAAGCAGCTTCCTCAAGGAAAGATAAGAGTAAAGCTCTTTTCATAAAGTCTGATACTGAGTCATCAAGTTCTAAAAGTGATGATGACTCAGATTCTGAAAGCGTGCCTGAGACTGATGCTGATGAGGAGATGATGAAGCTGTGTGCTCTTATGGTGAAAGGAATCACAAAGATTGCATACAGGAAGTTCAGGAAGGGAAAGAAGTTTTCCAGGAAAGGCATAAGTTCTGATAAGAAGAATTTCAGAAGATCTGAAGGCAGAGGAGGAAAGTCCGACAGAGGAGATTATACAAATATTAAATGCTATAACTGTGGTGAGAAAGGCCACATATCTCCTGATTGCAAGAAGGAAAAGGGTGACAAAGGCAAGGCTCTTGTCACAAAGCAGAAAAGATGGACAGACACCTCATACTCTGAAAGTGAGGAGAACTATGCATTGATGGCAAATGCTGATAAAGAAAGTGCTGAGAGCAGTTCTGAAGCTGCTGAAACAAAGGTACCTCAGACTACTTATTCATTTCATACTGATGATATTAATGAGTTGAGAAGATATCTTAAAACCATGTTTGTTAGTTATAGAGATCAAACTTTAACATGTGAAAGATTAACTTCTGAAAATCTTGCTTTTAAGAAAAGAAATGATTTCTTAGAAAAAGAGTTAGTCATGTTCCATCAAACTTAGAAGGATAGAGATGATGCTTTTTATGTTAGGGATGAAGTGCTAAAAATGAATGAATCTCTAAAAACTGAGTTAGAAAAGGAAAGAGAGATTATCAGGACTTGGACTAACTCTGGAAAAACAACTCAAAACTTGCTAAGTAGTGGAAACTGGAAAGAGGGCTTAGGTTATGGAGAAGATAAGAATGATAAAGGAACTGAAGAAATTAAGCCTGTTGTTAAGCAAAAGCCAAAGTTAAAACCTGTTAAGTTTGTAACTGTAAAGTCTGAAAATGAGAAATCAGAAGTTAAAGAGGAATTAACTTCTGACAAACTAAAACAGGAAAAGACAGCTGAAGTAAATATAGGCTTAATGACAAAGAAGCAGCTTAAGCATAAGCTGAAAGATGTTAAGAATGCAAATAGGGTAAAATCACCTAGGAAAAATAGGAATGGAAAGGAAGGTATGAATAAAAGCAATGATTATAAACCTGTTTTGATGCTCCTAGGAAAACATGTCATAACTGTGGAAGTTCTAACCATCTGGCTTCTTTTTGCAGGAAGAATAAGAATATTAACTCCTTACCTTCAAAATCAGGAGTTAAGAGTCAGTCTGTTAGATACAAACCACAAAATCCTTGTTTTCATTGTGGTAGTTTATGGCATTCCATTTATACTTGTAAGGAATAATATAGTTTTTACTATGATTATTATCAAATAAAACATTCTTTGAAGAAAGTTTCCATTGTTCCTTCTAGTGTAAATTCTGATTCAAAGTCTGATAGTGTAAGTTCTGATAAGAAAAATGTTAACATAAACTCTGATGCTAAATCCGCTGCAAATGTTAACAAACTTAATAAGACCAAAGGATCCAAGCAAGTCTGGGTCCTTAAAACTAATAATTAGTGGTCTTTGTGATTGCAGGGCAACAGGAAAAACATTCTAGTTCTGGATAATGGATGTTCAGGACATATGACTGGAAATAAGGCCCTGCTATCAGACTTTGTGGAGAAGGCTGGCCCAAGTGTTTCTTATGGAGATGGCAATATTGGAAAAACATTGGGATATGGCAATATCAATCTTGGGAATGTCATAATTAAAGAAGTAGCTCTGGTCTCAGGACTTAAACACAATCTGCTGAGTATAAGTCAAATCTGTGACAGAGGTTATCATGTTGATTTCTTTGAAGAACACTGTGAAATTGTGAGTAAATCTAAAGGCAAAGTTGTTCTGAAAGGATACAGGTGTGGTAACATTTATGAAGCTAAGCTTTCAACAAGTACTGTTGGTTCTGCAATCTGTCTGATGAGTAGAGCATCAATTAAAGAAAGCTGAAATTGGCACAAGAAACTCTCTCATTTAAATTTCAACAATATAAATGAACTGGTCAAGAAAGATCTTGTGAGAGGACTGCCAAAGTCAGTATTTGCTCCTGATGGCCTTTGTGATTCCTGTCAGAAAGCCAAACAAAGAAAATCTTCATTTAAGAGCAAGATTGAATCATCAATTCTTGAGCCTTATCATCTACTACATGTTGATCTATTTGGTCCAGTGAATGTCATGTCTATTGCAAAGAAGAAATATGCGTTGATCATAGTGGATGAGTTCACCAGATACACATGGGTGTATTTCTTGAACACAAAAAGTGAAACTACATCTATCTTGATTGATCATGTCAAACATCTGGATAAATTGGTCAAAGATTCTGTGAAAATCTTAAGGAGTGATAATGGCACTGAGCTCAAGAATTTGATAATGGAAGAGTTCTGCAAAAACTATGGAATAAAGCAGGAATTTTCTGCTCCTGGAACTCCACAGCAAAATGGAGTTGTTGAAAGGAAGAATAGAACTCTCATTGAAGCTGCACGTACAATGCTTGAAGAAGCAAAGCTTCCAACCTATTTCTGGGCTGACGCTGTGCAGACTGCTTGTTTTACTCAAAATGCAACACTCATTAACAAGCATGGAAAAACACCATATGAGATGGTGAAGAAAAAGAAGCCAAATCTGAAATACTTTCATGTATTTGGATGCAAGTGTTTTGTTCTCAAGACTCATCCTGAACAGCTATCCAAGTTTGATCTAAAAGCTGATGAAGGAATCTTTGTTGGATATCCACTTTCCACAAAAGCCTTCAGAGTCTATAATTTGAGAACAAAAGTGGTCATGGAATCTATCAATGTCTCTTTTGATGATAAGAAGATTACTGGTCTTGAAGATTTCATTGACCATGATCAGCTGAGATTTGAAAATGAAGACTCAAATTCTGATACTGAAAATCCTGACAGTCTAAGTCCTGATACTGTAAACTCTGATGGATTAAACTCTGATGTTATTGAAACTGTGGTGACTGCGTCAAAGGAAGATGCACCTATGTAGGGGGAGCATACTCAAGATCTTACCACATCTCAAGAAACATCAGAACATACATCTGGCTCTTCAAGTTCTGATTCGTCAAGTTCTGATAAGCCAAGTTATGCTAGTGCTGAAAATCTAAATTCTGAAGAATCCAACTCAGAGAGCATAATTTCAGGGGGAGCATCAGAAAATGAAAATGAAGACATCATGGATCATGGGGGAGCATCCAGTTCTAGAGAAAACCTTCCATCTGCAAGGAAGTGGACTAAATCACATACATCTGATTTGATAATTGGAAATCCTGATGTAGGTGTCAGAACTAGAACAGGTACTTCAAATGAATGTCTTTACAATTCTTTTCTCTCTCAGACTGAGCCAAAGAAAGTGGAAGAAGCTCTTAAAGATGCTGATTGGGTGCAAGCAATGCAGGAAGAGTTGAATGAATTTGAAAGAAACAAAGTCTGGATCCTAGTGCCAAGACCAAAGAATAGATCTGTTGTTGGCACAAAGTGGGTATTCAGAAACAAAACTGACAGTGATGGCATAATTACAAGGAATAAGGCAAGGCTGGTTGCAAAAGGATATTCTCAACAGGAGGGAATTGATTATGATGAAACATTTGCACCAGTTGCTAGGTTAGAAGCCATAAGGATATTTTTGGCTTATGCTGCTCACAAAAAGTTCAATGTCTTTCAAATGGATGTGAAAAGTGCTTTTCTCAATGGAGAATTGGAGGAGGAAGTATATGTTGAACAACCTCCAGGCTTTGTAGATTCCAAACATCCAGATTATGTCTACAAGCTTGATAAAGCACTTTATGGACTTAAGCAAGCTCCTAGAGCATGGTATGAGACTTTAGCTCAGTTTCTTCTGGAAAGTGGATTCAACAGAGGAACAATAGACAAAACACTGTTCTACCTCAACCATGGAAAGGACTTACTTCTGGTCCAGATTTATGTTGATGATATCATTTTTGGGTCTACAAATGACAGACTTTGCAAGAAGTTTGCCAAACTGATGCAGTCAAAATATCAGATGAGTATGATGAGGGAACTTAGCTAATTTCTGGGCCTTCAAGTCAAGCAGAATGAAGAAGGCACTTTTATTTGTCAAACTAGGTACACCAGAAACTTGCTGAAAAAATTTGGAATGCAAGATTGTTCAAGTGCATCCACTCCCATGGCCACTGCAACAAAACTAGATAAGGATACTGGTAAATCAGTAGATATTACTGATTATAGAGGTATGATTGGCTCTCTACTTTATCTAACTGCTAGTAGACCTGATATCATGTATGCTACCTGTCTTTGTGCAAGATTTCATGCAGATCCAAGAGAACCTCACTTAACAGCTGTGAAAACAATTTTTAAGTATCTTAAAGGAACAGCTGATCTGGGATTGTGGTATCCTAGAGAATCAGATTTTAAACTAATAGGTTACTCAGATGCAGATTTTGCAGGTTGCAAAATTGACAGGAAAAGCACAAGTGGAAGCTGCCAATTCCTTGGAGGCAGATTGGTTTCTTGGTTCAGCAAGAAACAAAAGTCAATTTCCACATCAACTGCAGAAGCAGAGTATATTGCTGCAGGAAGCTGTTGTGCACAGATTCTTTGGATGAAGAATCAGTTACTGGATTATGGGTTAACATATTTCAAAATCCCTATTTACTGTGATAATCAAAGTGCTATTGCTATGACAGGTAATCCAGTTCAACACTCTATGACAAAGCACATCAGCATCAGGTACCACTTCATAAGGGAACATGTGGATGAAGGTACAGTGGAATTGCACTTTGTTCCAACAGATCAACAACTAGCAGATATCTTCACAAAACCACCTTGTGAAGCCACTTTTACAAGATTGGTAAATGAACTTGGAATGATTTCAGGTTCTTTCTCTAAATCTGCTTAGTCTTGTTCTGTGTTATCAGACTTTATGATCAGTATTTACAGAATTTAATCTCTTTGTGTATTCTGTGATTAATTGATAAATGTGTTTAAGTACTGACTGTTGTCTGATATATGTTTCTAAACTCTGATAAGTGATATGTCTGTCTAAGTAACCATTCAATCCTATGAGGATAATTGTGTTAGATACTGACCTAGTAGTCTTCAATAAACAAATGATCCCATGTAAGAAGTAATTATTTCTGTGGAAATCTTATGAAACAAGAAAATTCTGATAATTGAGCTTAGTTGAGTTTACTCTGTGTATCTTATTACTAAGTCACAAATTAGAATAATGCTACTCATCTGTTAAGTTCTGATACTAGTAAAACTGTTGAATGTACTAAGTGCTGATAAACCTCACTTATCAAAAGAAAAAAAAACAAAAGGATTAAAGAATAAAATCAGGTACTCCTTTGAGATCTAGAGTAAAAATGTGGAAGGGACAACCCAAGTGCATTGCTGGTATTAAGTAAATATGCATTAGAAAAGCAAAATATTTTCTTGGTGACTTTTCACACTCTATGATTACTGGAGAAATACTCTGATAAGAGCATAAATTCTGATAAGCAGTCATGACTCACTTACACTGAGGAGCCATTGTAAAATAGAATTTAAAAAGATGCATAAAATTAGCACAAATCAATTGAGGTGGACTCAAGCATGAACTCATTCATCAGTAGGTTTCAGGATAATGACAGCTCTTTAGCAAAATTTTAGTTATGCCATATTTCTAAGATGTACTGAAGTGAATCAGACTTTACTCTTTGTCTGATATTTAGCTTGATGCACACACTAATCACTCCATCTGAATGATGAAAATTACTGTGGTGGTCTATGTTGTTTTAGAAAAACAGTCATTGTGTCACCTTGCACTAATTCTGAGGACAAGTTCTGGTTGCATATTCTGAAGATTAAGTTCTGAAGAGTATAACTCAGAACTTGTATGAGGATTTACTCAGATAAGCATTCCTTTTTCGAGTTAAGAAATTATGTTCTGATGACTGTTAAGTTCTGATATAAGTCTAAGTTCTGATATTACAGTCTAAATTCTTTACTTGACTTATCTGTGGATAAAATTTGATAACAGTCTCGGTTCAAACTAGAATATGTTGAAGTGGAAGATTAATAGTCACTATGGTTAGGGTTACTGGTATTCGTACTTGAATAGTTTACTTTTACTTGTTTCTTGTGCGCATTAAATCATGTTTTCTCTTTTCAATGAATGCTATTCTTTTTCCAAGTCTAGGGAGACGAAGTAGAATTAATTCTACCTGTCAGCATTAAATTCCTTTGCGTCTTCTGGCATTCACTTGCCTATATAAGCAATCACTTCACATCAGCTTTCCCATAAAATTCTTTCTCACAAACTTACCTTCATACTTTTTCTTTCAAACACACAATGGTCAGATACAACATGTTTTTGAATTACCAAATATTTAATATGGAGCTAAGCTGTGCTGATTGGCAGCAGGAATGGCACGTCACGGCCATTCCTGAGGAGATATGGGACTCTGTCCCACAGGAGGTATGGACCCACCTCCTGTTCTTCTATATGAATTACCATCGCCATCTGGAGCGATTGGAGGAGGAAAGGCTGGAAGCTCTCCGCCAGCAAGAGCGGATCATTCGACTCGCCATTCTGTTTGTCTAGAGTAGGAAGAAGAAATGATTTATTTTCTTCTTCCTGTTTTTCTTCATCATCAGCCTTGCCCTGCTTCTTGAGCTAGGACAAAGGCTGTTGACGTTAGGTTTAGTAGCTTAGGGAAATCTTGGACAAGTGCTGATGTAATTTCAATTTCATGAATGTATTCACTTGATATATTAATAAAATTTGTTTTTGTTTCAAGATTTTGTCTCTGAGATACTTTGTAATGCATTGATAAATCCTGATAGATATTCATATTCTGATGACCATATAAATTCTGTTTTACTTTAAGTTCTGATTTTCCTTTATCAGTACTTACTCATATAATTTATCTTGGTCATTTTCACTTGATTTCTTTTCAGAATATTAATGTTGCAGTGAAAATTAATTAAATAAGTGGGAACGGTTTCAATTTTGAATTAAAACTGTTTCACCTTGATTAATGGAATATCTGGGTAAATGGAACGGTTTTTCCTTGAAAACAGGCAAGTGGGTAAGTAATAATTACTGTTTTCTCGAGCCCGGTAACTATCTGTTATTACTGCATGTCTGAGAGGTGTCCCAACGGTTATTTTTTGTGTATAAGTAACAGAGAGAAAAGATTGTCAAATCTTTTATTTACTTTTCTCTTTTATCTCTCTCTTTACTTTCATCCTTTCTCATCTACTGACAATTTTTCATATAGACATTTTTTCAAACACAAAACAGGCAACCGTATTTCTCTTAAATTTTAATGGCCCCCAAGGACATAATCTTCCATGGAGCAAAGTTTGTTCCTAATAACTTCTCTGCTATACTCAACACGTCAGAGGCACCCTCTGAACTTCATTTCATTCAGGACTTTCTCACTAATTCTGATATTGGGTACGCTTTAACTGAGCCTAAATCAGTCTCTGGAGTTCAAGTTTTGGAGTTCTGGAGGAGTGGAGTATATGATGATGGTGGTGCTCAAGGGTCCCCGAGTATTATCTTTTCATCAGGGGAAAATGAGTATGTTGTGACTTTGTCTACGGTTCGACAAGCACTGCAGATACCTGAGAACTGTGTTTATTCTACGGTTGATGAACCAGTTCTTCAGAACATGATGACCAGTCTAGGATATGAGGGAACATTGGAAAAACTTGGAAAGTTGAAGAGATCTTTCATGAGGAGGGAATGGAGTTTCTTCTTTGACTGCATTACCAAGGCTTTCGCCAATAAATGCTCAAATTTCGATGCAATTCCCATATTCAGCCAACAAATCGGGTATGCTCTTATAAATCAAACTGATTTTAATTATGCAAGTGCTGTCTTAGGTTTTATTGTGGATAGGATGACAGAAGATCGAAATACTGTATATTTTGCCAGATTTTGTCAGCTTATTTATAAGTTCTGTTGTAATCAGCCCCAAAATTATGGTGATTTAATTCCATCCTTCAGAATTGCTAAAAGAGCTTTCACTGACTTATTATCTACTGATAATAAGAAGGCTGTGTTAAGACCCCTCTTAATACCTTTATCTGTCAAACAAGCCTTAATCACCTATGACCCTGTTAAGTACACTGCACTTTTTCCTGATGTTCAACCATCAGAACCTCATCCCTCAACACCTACTGTGAAGCCTTCATCTTCTAAATCTAAGAAGACAAAGACTGTTCCTAAAACTCTTCAGAAGAAAAGGAAGATTGCCTTGAGAGATGAATCTGATACTGAGGACCAGGTTCCTTCTTCAGAACCTGTTGTAAGTGAAGCTGAGAAAAAGACTTCTCAGAAGGATTCTGGAATTGGGGGATCTAGGCTTCTCAAAAGGCTTAGAAGAATGACAGTTCCTGAAACTCCCAAGGAATCCAAATCAAAAATGAGATACAAGAAACAGAGGGCAAAAAGGCCAGTTTCAGATGATGAAGAGGAAGCAGCTAAGGAAGGGGATCAGGAATCTCTGATCTCACAAGACAAGGAATTTGCTACAGTCACTTCTTCTCCATCAACTCCATCTAAGAAAGCTGTTTCTGAAAAGGCTACCACACCATCTGTGTCTCCTATTGATCCAGGTATAAATGCTGATATTGATGTTCAAAACTTGGTTGTGCCTGAAGTAATTCTCTTAGAAGCTCCAACAACAACTAATCCTTCAACAACACCTGTTACTGATACTGTTCAAACTCCAGAGTTATCTACAACACCTTCTCTGCATCAAGATGTTGATGCTCAGACTTTAGGTGAGCATCAGGATATGGCTGTTGATCAGAACTTAGAACCAGATCAGCAACTAGAGGATGTTGAAGCCTCCATTGCTACTCACACTGATGTTTTATCAGAAGATACTGATTCTGTAAGTTCTGATGCTGCAAATGCTGGCGATACTGGTGATGCTGCTACAAATACAGATGCTGATGCAGCAGGTCCTTCTGGACATGCTCCTCAACAAACTACTCTTAAGTCTGAACTTGTTAAGAAGTTTGTTACCAGAGAAGCACCAGTGCCTTGGAGTGAAACTCCTGCAGGACAAGAGTGGACTAAGGAATGGAACTCAGTCACCTGTGTTCCAACTGCACATAATCTGGCCGATCAATTGACAAAAGCTGATGAGATGTTAAATACTGATGATTTCAAAACACAGCTTAGAGTCACTGCATTGAGTACTAAACATTTACAAGGTCTTCATTCAAATACTCTTGCAGAGTTACATCTCTTAAGGGAAGAACTAATGAAGCAAGAACAAGTTCACAAGATTGATAAGAAAAAGTTCTTCCAACCTACCTTTGACAGGATTTCTTATATTGAGAAGACTCAAGATAATCAACAAGCTCAGATTGATATTATTCTGAAAAATCAAGCTTCTCAGCAATCACAACTTAATCAAATCCAATCTTCAGTGGAATTGCTTGTCTCTCTTCTATTACCTGCTGATACCAAAAAGGGGGAGAAAGTAATTAAGTCCAAATGCAAGACTGACAAGACACTGAAAGGGAAGGATGATAGAAAAGATGATCGAGGAAGCTCTGGAATGGGTAGAGGTCATAGTCAAGGTAGAGGATTCACATCAAGACAAGCTGAAATCACAAGTCACAGGACAAGTTCTGATACTGGGAAAAGGATAAGTTCTGCTACCGGTAAAAGGATAAGTTCTGATGAACTTTTAGATCTTGATGAAGAAATGTCAAGACAGTTATTTCTTCAGGAAAATCCAGGAATGGACTTGGAGAGTTTAATGAAGAAGAAGCCAGACTTAAATCAGAGAAAGTCACATCTAAATCTGAAGCTTCTGGTAAAAAGCCACTTCCAAAACTCAAAGGCATTGTGATCAAAGAAAGGACACATTCTGAAGCAACATTGGCTAGATCACAACCACAGATAGATCCAAGATCCAAGGGTAAAGAAAAGGTTGGTGAACCTATCAAGGTTTATGTACCTCCTAAGGATGAAGAAATTACTGATGAAAAGGATGATCTTGCTCTGACTTCAAGAAAAGTTCTTAAAAGAACCTCTGACATGGCTCAAGTTGTTCAGAGTCAAGAAATTGTAAGTTCTGATATTCAGAAGAAGCAAGTAACCTCTGACATAGCTCAAGTTAACTTGATATTAGAAGATAGACCAAAGACACTCCTACTAGGATTCACTAAAGCAAAATAGACTCAACCTTTGAAGACTACTGCAAGTGGTTTTGAAGCTAGAGTAGTTACTGGAAAGGAAGCAAGAGATAAAACTGGATTGGGAAGTGCTGATGAAAGGAGAATACAGAACACTACCAATGATCCAACTTCCTTGAGTGAACCAGGTATTGGAGCAACTCCTGAGAGATTGAATCAACTGGAATCTGTACAAATGGTTTACCATACCTACTTGAAAGAATACATCTTGTTGTATTTCATGACAGATGGTAGGGTTTATCATATAAGGCAAAATACCATTCCGTTGAAGTGTTTTGAAGAATTAGAGCATGTACTATTCTTACTTCAAGTGGATGACAGATTGACAGGGACTGCTGCAAACTACTTAAAAGAACAGATTCAGAGACAGAAAAGGCTTTATTCTGTTAAGTTTGACAACACATATGTTCCAAAGTCCAGAGATCACAAGGATGATATAGTTGAAATGAAGCCCAATTCTGCTCAAATTATAACTACCTTTCTAGGGTACAGGGCTGTGGAATTCAATCTTGAGTCTGATAAAGCTTATTTGATCAGACTGGATCAGGATATAAGAAAAGTAAAGATCAATGATCTCAGAGTTGCAATCTTTCAAATTGGTGAAGATACTGCAGAGCTTAAAGATGCCAAAAGGAGAATGATTGATGAACTTAGATATGCTGAGAGATGTTTGTTGAAGAACTATCTCAGAACAACTCCTGACATCAGAGAGATCAGATAATGAAGCCAAGTCAAAGATCTACAACTGCTTAAATTCTGATATTTGAACAGACTGAAGTTGTTATCAGAAGTTAAATATTGGTAAAGCTTTAAGGACTGTAAGTTGTAGTTATCTAGTCTAATTCTCATGTATTTGTACTTAATATTTTTGACATCATCAAATATCTGTTAAACTTGTATATTATGCTAATTTACAAGTTGGGGGAGATTGTTAGATATATTTGATAATGTCATGGCTAATATGATTTATGTTTAGATTTCAGATCTTACTTAACAGGACAAATCAGTACTTATACTGAAAGTCAGGACTTAAGGATATCAGTACTTATATTATCAGGAGATAATCATCAGAAGTTAGATATCAGAACTTAAGTGCTGAAGGACGTTCAGATAAGGACAGTAGCTGATTAAAGGAAAGAAGATCGAGATAAACATAAGAAGAGATATGCATGAAGAAGGAGTTCCGTAAAGAATGGAATACTTGGAAGAAAAGATATCTGATTGATATATTTTAGGAAGCAGAATTATATTCCATATCAATTAGCGATTATCTTGTAACTGTGTAGTATATAAACACAGACATAGGGTTTACACTATAAGTGTTATCATATTTGAGAAGATTATTTATTGTAACCCTAGCAGCTCTCGTGATATTTGTTCATCACTGAGAGGTAACAGTTCCATACTGTAACAGAGTTTATTGTTTCAATAAAGTTTGTTTTCTGTTACTTAAGATATTAAAGTTCGATTTGATTGTATTATACACTGTATTCACCCCCTCTACAGTGTGTGTGACCTAACATAGCTTCCTATCGTGCCACCTTTTCACTTTTTCCTTGTACATTTTGTTATTCTCGTACGCTTGGAGTCGAAATTCATCAAGTTCATTAAGCTGAAGCATTCGCTTCTTTCCAGCTGCATCTAGATCCATGTTTAACTTCTTCAACGCCCAATAGGCCTTATGCTCAAGCTCCGCAGGTAAATGACATCCCTTACCATACACAAGTTGAAACAGGGACATCCCAAGTGGAGTCTTATTTGTTGTTCTGTAAGCCCAAACAGCTTCATCGAGCTTTAAAGACCAATCCTTCCTTGACGGACAAACAACCTTCTCTAAGATGCGCTTGATCTCTCTGTTAGACACTTCCACTTGACCATTTGTTTGCGGATGATAGGTAGTAGCAACTCGATGATTCACATTGTAGCGCTGCATCATAAAATTAAACTTACGGTTGCAGAAATGTGACCCTTCATCACTTATGATTACTCGTGGTGTTCCAAACCTTGTGAAAATCTATTTATGAAGAAAATTCAACACTGCCTTTGCATCATTTGTCGGTAGAGCCTTGACTTCTACCCATTTTGAGACATAATCGACTGCCAGCAAGATGTACTGATTATTGCAGGACGAGACAAAAGGCCCCATGAAATCAATTCCCCAAACATCAAAGACCTCGACTTCAAGCATCACATTTAACGACATCTCATCCTTTCTCGTAAGATTTCCCACTCTTTGGCAACGATCACACCTTAAAACGAACTGATGAGCATCCTTAAACAAAGTAGGCCAGAAAAAACATGCTTGCAGAATACGAGCTGCCATTTTCTCACCACCATAGTGTCCACCATAAATTGTGGAGTGGCAATCTCGTAATATCCCCTCCGTCTCACAGAATGTGATACATCTCCTGATGATCTGGTCAGCTCCCTGTCTAAACAAATACGGTTCATCCCACATATACCACTTCACCTCATGCAGAAACTTCTTCTTTTGAGCTATGGTCAAGTTAGGAGGCATTATATTGCTGACAAGATAATTCACAATATCTGCGAACCATGGCTCTTCCTCCTGAACTGCGAACAGCTGCTCATCCGGAAAAGATTCGTTGATCAATGTCTTATCATGTGAAGTAGGCTCGGGATTCTCCAATCTAGAGAGATGGTCAGCTACTTGATTCTCAGTACCTTTTCGATCCTTGATCTCTAACTCAAATTCCTGTAGCAAGAGCACCCAACGAATGAGTCTCGGCTTCGAATCCTTCTTGGAAACCAAATAGCGAATGGCCGCATGATCAGTGAACACTGTCACCTTTGTCCCAAGCAAATAAGATCGAAATTTTTCAAAACCAAAGACTATAGCCAAGAGCTCATTTTCAGTAGTGGTGTAGCTCATTTGGGCCCCATTTAAGGTCTTGCTAGCATAGTAGACCACATGAAAAAGATTATTCTTGCGCTGCCCAAGAACTGCGCCCACCGCATAATCACTCGCATCACACATCATCTCAAAAGGCTCTGTCCAATCAGGTGCTGTAATAACTGGTGCAGTTATCAAACTCTTCTTAAGAGTCTCGAATGCCGTAAAGCAGTCATCATCAAATTTGAAAGGCACATCCTTCTCAAGCAAGTTGCACAGTGGCTTAGATATCTTCGAAAAGTCCTTGATGAAATGCCGATAAAAACCCGCATGACCAAGAAAACTACGGATTCCTTTCACAGAAATAGGTGGTGGAAGATTTTCAATGACTCTCACCTTGGCTTTGTCCACCTCAAGACCCTTGCTAGAGACCTTATGCCCAAGAATAATGCCTTCACGCACCATAAAATGACATTTTTCCCAATTGAGCACCAAATTAGTTTCCACGCACCTTTTGAGTACTGCACGAAGATTATTCAAACATTCATCATACGAACGTCCAAAGACGGAGAAGTCGTCCATGAACACCTCGACATTATTTCCAATCATGTCAGAGAATATAGCCATCATACATCTCTGAAAAGTGGCCGGTGCGCCACATAATCCAAACGAAACTCTGCGAAAAGCAAACGTGCCAAATGGACAAGTGAAGGTAGTCTTTTCTTGATCCTCTGGTGGAATACAGATCTGATTATACCTTAAATAGCCATCTAGAAGACAATAAGGCCAACCTGTCAAGCATCTGATCAATAAACGGATACGGGAAGTGATCCTTCCTTGTGGCCTTGTTCAACTTTCTGTAATCCATGCATACTCTCCATCCTGTGACTGTTCGAGTGGGGATGAGCTCATTCTTCTCATTTTCTACCACAGTAATACCTCCTTTCTTAGGTACATATTGCACGGGGCTCACCCAAGAACTGTCAGAAATAGGATAAATGATTCCTGCATCAAGCCACTTCAGAATTTCTTTCTTCACCACTTCTTTCATGATAGGATTAAGTCTGCGCCGTTGCTCAACAGTCGGCTTACTACCCTCCTCTAGCAGAATCTTATGCATGCAATATGAAGGGCTGATCCCTTTGATGTCTGCTATAGTCCATCCGATAGTCGATTTGAATTCTCTCAAAATCCTTAAGAGCTTGTCCTCCTCACTACCTGAAAGGTCAGATGCAATAATAACAGGTAAAGTAGATGCATCACCTAAAAAAGCATACCTTAAGTGTTCAGGCAATGGCTTAAGCTCCAAGGTAGGTGCTCCCTCAATCGATGGTTTGAGCTTTCCTTCAGCATTTTTGAGGTCAGAAGTACCAAGAGATTCAAACGACATGTCTAGCTTTCGCCTCCAGGGAGAAGCATTAAGATATTGTAGTTGCTCATTGTCATCCTCATCATCACTATCAAAATCCCCCACTAAGGCCTTCTCTAATGCATCAGACATTAGCATATGATCGAGTTCTGAAGTAACCGCAGAATCAATCAAATCCACTTTTAAGCACTCCTCGTCTTCTGTAGGGAATTTCATTGCTTTGAATACATTGAATGTCACATCCTGATCCTGCACCCGCATTGTAAGTTCACCTTTCTGCACATCTATCAAGGTATGTCCAGTAGCCAAGAAAGGTCTTCCCAAGATTATGGGAATCTTCTTATCTTCCTCGAAATCCAGAATAACAAAGCCTGTAGGAAAGAAGAGCTTATCCACCTTTACTAGCACATCCTCCACTATGCCTCTTGGGTAAGTAATAGAACGATCAACCAATTATAGAGACATGTAGGTGGGCTTTGGATCAGGCAAGTTTAACATTTTGAAGATTGACAACGGCATCAGATTGATGCTTGCTCCCAAATCACAAAGGCACTTGTCAAAAGACAACTTGCCAATAGTGCAAGGAATGGTGAAGCTACCTGGATCTTTAAGCTTTGGAGGTAACTTTTGCTACAGCACAACACTGCATTCTTCCGTTAGAGCAATGGTCTCAAGGTCATCCAGTTTCACCTTCCTTGAAAGAATACTCTTCATAAATCTCGCATAACTAGGCATTTGCTCCAAAGCCTCAGCGAAAGGTATATTGATGTGAAGTTTCTTGAACACCTCCAGAAACTTACCGAACTGCTTATCCAGCTTTTATTGTTGCAATCTCTTAGGGAAAGGTGGTGGAGGATAGAGCTGTTTATCCCCTATATTACCCTCAGGCAGAGTGTGTTCAAAAGTATTCTTCCTTGGTTCCGCCGCTTTCTCCTTTTCCTTAGCTTCTTTATTACCAACTTCAGCTTCTCCTTCTTTTACTTTTTCAGCATCAGCAACTTTTCCAGACCTTAAGGTAATAGCCTTGACTTTCTCTTTAGCTTCCTTCCTGCCTGGAACTTCAGTGTCACTGGGAAGTGCGCCAGGTTGGCGATTAAGCATTGTATTAGCTATTTGACCAATTTGATTTTCCAAGGTCTTGATAGAAACCGCCTGACTCTTACACAACAGCTTAAGTTCCTCAAAATCAGCACTAGTGGGTGCAGCTGCACCGCCCTGTTGAGGATATGATTGCCCTTGAGCATAATGCTGCGGTTGTTGGAATCCAGGTGGATTGAACTGCTTACTTACGCCTTGCTGATATGGTTGCTGAATAGCATTCTGATTATTACTCCAGCTGAAATTTGGATGATTTCTGTTGTTAGGATGATAAGTAGCTGGCACAGGCTGCTGTTATCGCGGATAATTGTTCACGTACTGAACAGATTCGTTAATAAGAGAACACTGATCCGTAGCATGAGAACCTGCACAAAGCTCACAGACCATTGCTATCTGATTGACCCCATAGGTGGCTAGAGAATCGACCTTCATAGACAGCGCTTGGAGCTGCGCTGCAATAGCTGTGGCTGCATCGACTTCCAGAATACGTGCTACCTTCCCAGGCATCATCCTTTGAGTTGGATTTTAATGTTCATTTGCAGCCATAGTCTCAATAAGATTATAAGCCTCAGTATAGCTTTTGGCCCACAAGGCACCTCCAGTTGCTGCATCGAGCATGGGCCGAGATTGGGCCCCCAAACCATTATAAAAACCAGTGATCACCATCCAATTAGGCATTCCATGATGTGGACACTTTCTCAACATCTCCTTGTAGCGCTCCCAAGCTTCGCACATAGATTCTGTAGGTTGCTGCGCAAACTGTGTAAGAGCACTCCGCATAGCCGCAGTCTTCGCCATTGGATAAAACTTCACCAGAAACTTTTGCGCAAGATCTTGCCAAGTAGTGATGGACCCAGCTGGTTCAGAATGTAGCCAGTCCTTAGCTTTATCCCTCATGGAGAATGCGAAAAGCCTCAGCTTGATAGCCTCATCAGTCACACCATTATATTTGAAAGTACTACAGATCTCGATAAAATTCTTTATGTTCATGTTGGGGTCTTCAGTCGCAGCACCTCCGAAAGAAACATAATTCTGCACCATCTGAATAGTGCCCGGCTTGATTCCAAAGGTGTTAGC
The DNA here is from genome assembly GCF_009905375.1 of Apium graveolens. Classification (NCBI taxonomy): domain Eukaryota; kingdom Viridiplantae; phylum Streptophyta; class Magnoliopsida; order Apiales; family Apiaceae; genus Apium; species Apium graveolens. The sequence continues at coordinate 123,957,355 of NC_133657.1, forward strand.
CTGAATAGCCAGATGCAGGATGCTTGACTGAATGTCATCAATTTTAGGCCGAGAAAAGTCCATAAGAGCTAGATCTGCCGGAACAATACGATCACCCATTATTAAAGGTTCTTTCTGCTCACTTCCTGAATCCGAATCTTCAAAATCTATCTTCTCCAAAATATTAAGAACTTCGTCTATCTCCTCAGCTGTATCTAAAGTCCTCTTGCGAGTACGAGAACGAGTTTGCATAAACGCTCGCTAAAGTACCTGAAACACAACCGGAAACAATAAGTACACACGTCTTAATCACTGAGTCCTAATGACCAATGATGGTAAGTACATAAACTAAACAAATACGCCGAGTCCCCGACAGCGGTGCCAAAAACTTGTTAGGGCGAAAACACGCGCTAATAACACACGCAAGTATACGCGTTCGCAAGTAATATAGAATACTTTCTAATTCATTCCCACAGAGACTCAGACTAATTATGTTCAATTAAACTCACTCACCAATGTATGATTACTTCTCAATGTTAAGACAATAACACTTAGAGTTGATTAACTAATTATTAACTACAATTAACTACTATAATTAACCACTTAATTAACACTCGAATTAATAATATTAAAACACTCATGAGATCACAATTTCATTACTACTTCCTTCAGTAGCTATTGTTATTACCCTTAGCATACAACAATGATGATATTAATCGAATAACACGAAACTGATAAAAGCCAACTTTCATTGTACTAATACCATTCTACCACACATCTATAATTAAGATAGAAGTTGAATAGACATCAATTATGTTGAGTCCCTATATATCTACAGAAATTGACAACATAATGATTTAAGCACAAGTTATTCCTTTTGATTACACAGGGTGAATAAAACGGTTAGAGTTACCCACTAATCATGCATATTCATACATGAACCTATGCTAGCATGACAAGTTCTAAATCTCAAGATCCATCGTCGCTTCACAAGAGATTAACACCCTATCTTATATGTTCGCGACGCACATAAGACGAATACGCACAACCAATACTAGATATCATACAATCAACACATACTAAGGTATTAAACAACTAACTAAAGAATTCCATAGTAAATCCGTTACGACCCTATGATCACGATTAGCCCATGTTAGCACTCATCGTCATCATGGGTTCATATGAAAATACGATAAATAAACATAAGAGAATAATAACTAAAACTACTTATATTAAACCAGAGTACATCACAAGAGTAAATAGGTTTAAAGTAAAGAAAACTAGCATCCAACGTTACAACGAAATAAAGAATCACAAGAAAATATGCTTCCTCTTCGTTGCGGTGTGCTAAAACGGTCTTCTTCCTTATCTCCTTCGCTCCTCGATTAATACTACGATCCAACCTTTTTGAAACGTCTCTGAAAGCTACTTATATAGGAGTCCCATAAAACCCAGATAGCTCAGAAGTTGGAAGCCAAACAGAAATAGAAGTCTAAAATAATAAATCTGAAATTACGACCCTGCGCGGCCGCTCAGCTTTCCTGAGCGGGCGCTCAGACTCCTTCTGGAAAAATGATCTGTTTTGCTCCGTTTCTTCGCTGCAATCTGCTCCTATCTTCCCACTTGCAATGCTGAACACATGCCAAGGCTTATTATTAATGAATTCTCTCCCGAAATGCAACTAATACCCTGAAATGCACAAACACTAGAAAAACGCATCAAATACACAAAATACTTGATTTCAAGATACCAATTTAAGCTATTATAAGACGTTCTAAGTGGTATAAAATGCCACTTATCAGACCCCCTCAATGAAACAATGCGGCAGGTGGCTCTTCAACCAACCGCCCATGTGTTTTAAATATGTTGTGGTTGTGGTTTACACCTCCCGCATTGACACATTGCGGGAGTGGGGGATTTTTATATTATTTTATTCTTATTTTTTTAAAATGGAAAAATTGTATGGAATTTTTTTTAATTCAGTATAACTTCATTATACAGTACAAATGTGTTATTTAAGAAATTAAATCATTAAAATATAATTTTTTTGTTATTTAAGAAATTAAATAACTGCTTCATTGTTTCATTGCGCTGTTGCAATGAAACAATGCGACGGTATTGTTGAATTGAAACAATGCGGCAGTATCTGCAGGAATGTTTCATGGCACCCTTAACAATGAAATAATGCGGCATTATCTGCCGCAATGCCTAAATGCGGAAGGTGGTTACTACAACCACCCGGGGTTGGGGACCAAAACCCATACTATTATACTAGTCGGTAACCCGTACGAAATTAAAAATAATAGTATTACATTATTATTTGCATAAAATTGAAAATCATAATCCGTGCAAAATACAGATCTAAATATAATATATAAAATCCTTTTAAAGTATGTAGTTAAAAAAATCGAAGTTAAGTGTAACTCTAAAATTTCACCGTATAGTTCTAGTTATGCATGCACCAAATTATTTACTTATATAAATCTGACATGTTAACTTACTAATACGATGATTTTAAATTCAACCGGCGCTTGGATGTTCAGCAACAAATAAAAATTTAAGGAAAATAAAAATTTAAGGCAAATAAAAATTTAAGGAAAATAATTCGTGCGAAACATGAATTAAAATTAATATATTAATATCAATATTAAATTGGTACTTGCAAAAAATAGTTATGTAGTTAAAAAGAACCGAATCAGTTATGAAAATTTCCACTATAATTCTAGTTTTGCATTGTTTTACTTGATATAAAAAAAGCTAACATATTAATTTTATTTCTGTGAAATGAATTGTATTTCTATCTTATGAACCAAATATATATTCTTTAGAAAATTTAATATTAATTAATATAATTTGATAATTATCTTATAATTAGTCTTTTCAATATAGTTTATTTAATATTACTTAATTATCGATAAAAAATAATTTACAAATTAAAAGTAAATAGATGATATTAAACTTAATTTAATAATACTAAATATAATCTAAATACATGCCATAAATTTGTTCTTGTTAAAATATATTTTTTTAATTTAAAGAATATAAACGTTGTGATGGACAGTAACAAATACGATCGTTAAATCAATAATTTTCAGTTTATAAGTTAATAAATGTTACTAAATTCATTTGCTATTACTTAATTATTTTTAAAATATTACTGCAGAAAATAAAGTTTACAGAGAATAGAAGTTAATTCGTGTTAATAGTTTACTTTGTAGTTAGTAGTTTTTCAAAATAAAAATAAATATATGTTATTTTACTTAATTTAACGTAACTTAATAAATTTTTAATATAATTTATTAATAAATAAAGTTACAGATAATATAATTCAATTCATGTTAGTAGTTTATAGTTTTTCTAAAATTAAATATAAATATAAGTTATTTTACTTAATTTAACGTAACTTAATAAATTTTTAATATAATTTACAAATCGTTTAAAAATTATTTTTATTTTATAAATTAAAAAGACGATTGGATGAACACTAACTATTATAAAAAATAGAAGTCGAGTTGGGTTAAAAACAAAGTTGATAGAAAATAGAAGTCAACTTATGTTAGATAAGTACCAAAATTTGGTACTTTGTTACTTTTTAATAAATAAAGTTTAGAGAGAATATAAGTCAATTCGTGTTAGTGGTTTATAGTTTTTCTAAAATGAAATATAAATATAAGTTATTTTACTTAATTTAATGTAACTTAATAAATTTTTAATATAATTTACAAATCGTTTAAAAATTATTTTTATTTTATAAATTAAAAAGCCGATTGGAGAACACTAACTATTACAAAGAATTGAAGTCGAGTTATGTTGAAAACAAAGTTGATAGAGAATAGAAGTCAACTTATATCAGATAAGTACCAAAATTTGGTACTTTTGGTACTTTTACCACCAAATTATACATTCTTTCGCTTATTAATAAACAATATAGATATTCTTCAAGAGTTATAAGGTTCGAATACTTAAAAACGAAATATTAAAAGTTTGGTTGTTGGTTGTTGATCGTTCTATTATATTTAAAATATAATACTTAATATTATATTTAAAACAAGACACCTAAAATTACTCGTCTATCAATTCTATTATATTTAAAATAGGACACTTATATTATGACACTTAATATTATATTTAAAACAGGATACCTAAAATTAATCGCCTATCAATTCTATTATATTTAAAATATGACACGTATATTATATTCCTATATATACTATTATATTAAAGACGAAATATCAAAAGTTTGGTTGTCGGCCGTTATTTATCATTAGATTTATTTTTAAAAATTATTATTATTTAAGAGATATAGTGTTCGAATCATGCCGGCAACATATTAAAATTATAAAAAAATAGTATTTTTTAAGAGGTATAATCAAAATTAAAATTTACAAATATATATATGATAAAAACAACCGTGCATCACACGGCTTATATATTAATAATATGTAATTCTTAGATCTATATCTTTCCCTATTTTAGAAGTTTCTTTGGTTCCGATTTCATTGATCACGGTTTTAATTTTTAGTTTGATGTTTTTTCGGTTTTTAGTTTGATGATCTTGGCATGGCTTAAAGTTTGTTAGCTTGTTGATTCGAAGACGGGGTCGGGTTTCTCTTATTTGTACATGTTTACGATCTTATTTATCTTGTTATGTAATTTTGATGCTCTCATTTTTGTGAGATCTTCGATTATCTAATAATATAATTGATTAATATCGATTTATTGCTATTGACCTTCCCTCTGGTTTAAGGTGATATTTTGTGACTTCGAATATTTAAATGTTTGATTGGTTCTCTGATATTTCATGGTGCTTCATGGAGAGTTTTTAGATTACTTTCTTTGATGTAATCTTTAGAATATAGTTCCCCTAGGCGAAAACATTATACTATTGTTGGTGTACCTCACGTGAGGAGTGTTTCTTTTTTTTTTATATAATCGTTTATTATCAATAAATAAATAAATATATATATATATATATATATATATAAGGAATGGACTTATTTGGAGCTACTAATTAAATTGTTCAGCTATTTGAAACATGTGTACATATTTCTACATTGTTTATTTTTAAAAAATAAATTGTAATTGCTATTAAAATATACACTTAGATTTTATATAAAATTATATCCTCGACGAGATTTATTCCATTTAAGTCCATTCCACTGCTAGCATATTCTAATCATCTTTTTCACAAATATACTCAACCATCTCACAAATATACTCTCAACCATTATCCATTATCCCACCTGTTTGACGTCTATTTTATCTCGTACGAACGTGATAAAACCAATTGTTGTGCAAGACGTGGAAATTTGTAAAAAAAAACAACGAACTCGCATTTACAAATTAGAAGATACGTAATGCAAAATGAATAGCATAACGCCCCCAAATCCGGGGTTACAGGATTCGGTCGTCACGCTGAAATCTCAATGCAAAACAACCCTGTTTAAACAATCACCTAACAATTAAAATGTATAATTTCTTGCTCCAAATTAAATCAAGATTTTTTTAGATTATAGTGCTAGAAATAAAATTTTCAAATTCCAAAAATAATTTTTCACTTTCTTTTAGAACTATTTTTCAACAATATCTGAACGGAAAATTTAAACTATTGATAGAATTTCACAAAGAAGTAGAATAGGCTGAACTATCCATAATATAACTAATATATAGAAAAAAAAATAAACAATTGAACTTACTCTATTTCTAAATAATCTGAATCAAACCAATTAACAGGAAGCGTAGTGATTCACACACATCATAACGTACATCGTAGACAAGACGGTCTTGATCACAAAACAATGATGGTTCATTAAAAAATGATACATATATGTGATGCAATAACAATATGGGTACTCCAAATGATGTTTCCATCCAATTAGAGTCGGTTACTGTTAGAAATCGCATGTATTTTTGATGATGAACAATACATATAGCATGATATTTCATTAAGTAGGAAGTAGCTATCAACAGCTAAATTATCATTGTCTGATAGCCGTTGGTAGAGTAGCTTATCTATGATAATAATTTATAGTATTTTTCATGTAGATCTCAATTGACAGTCATTGTTGTAATTGTTTATTTCATAGTCATCACTGACTCAATGGATAAATAGAATAGGATGGCCAATTATAAATACTCGATACCGTGTAATTCTGATTAAATGAAGTGAGTCATCAATGGCTAAAGAGAATAATTTTTTAATGGCTACTGGATCAGCCCATCAATGACTAAGGATATTACACTATCAATGGCTAATGTAGCAAGCTACAATTGATAGTGACTTGTCATAGCACAAATATCAAAAATTGACAGAGCACATGGGTTAAAAGAAGATCTTAGTTTAAAAAATGGGAGCCAAGAAAAAACGTGCATGTGATATTGGATAATGAAGAAGAAGAAGAAACATTTCATTTTCATGCATGACAAATTGGAGGGATATTCAAAGTAATACATCAAGGTACAACCTAGCCTCATTTGTTAAGTCTCACGGGAATGAGAATAAAGAAGCAATCTTGCTGAACCTCGAAGACTGTGTTATGTATTGTCTAGCAAGCATTCTATCTTGGTGATTTATAAACCAAGTAGCAACAGTGTATTCTCAAAGAAATAAGAACATAGAGTTTTCAATAGAGTTAAGGCGAAAGCACTATCTCTTAGAAAAATACTGTAAAACACAGTTGTGAAATTCTTGTAATTTGCAAAGATTATTTTTTCAATATATAACTCATGTGGCAAGTCAAAAATAAATCACCTGAAATTTTTATGTCTTGTGTTCACATTTTAGTTTAGCAATTGTTATGTCGAATAAGTTTATAATCATAATTTGTATTCAACCCCCGTCATTTCTACAAATTACTTGTATATTGATTGTTGGTACTGATCAGTTAGTATCAGAGCAAGCCCGCAACCTACAGAGGGTTTAAAGATCTTGAAGCTATACAATAAATCACGGGCAAGAAGGATGTTGGTGTGAAGATTCCAGTTCTTGATAGAAAATTTTATTCTCACTGGAACGTAATGATGAGTGTTCACTTGATGTCTCAGAAGGATAGGTTTGTCAACTGCATTGACAATGGTCCTCATGTTTTCATGGAGACAATCACAGGACTTGCAGCAGCTTATGGTACTGACATAATAGTAAAGATTCCAAATGACTACTCACCAGAAGATCTGGAAGAAGTCAACAAAGACAAAAGAACTATGAACATCCTGTTTAATGGTATAGATTCTGACATGTTTGAATGTGTCATGAACAATCCTACAGTCAAGGATGTATGAGATACCATTCAAACTCTATGAGAAGGATCTGAACAAGTCAGAAGAAATAAAATGCAACTCCTCATACAATAGTATGAGTATTTTCACTCTATTTCTGGTGAAGGCTCGAGTGAAACATTCAACAGATTCCAAAAACTGTTGAATGTCCTAAGGTTGCATGGAAGGGTCTATCTATTTACAGACTCTAATATGAAGTTCTTGAGATCTCTTCCAAAGGAGTGGAAGTTAACAACTGTCTCTGTTAGAAACTCATATGATTACAAGGAATACACTCTTGAAAGACTGTATGGAGTCCTGAAAACCTATAAAATGGAGATGCAACATGATGAGGAAATTGAAAAGGGACAGAGGAAAGACAGATTTGTAGCTCTTGTTGCATCAAACCATTGTGAGAAGCAAGTGGAAGTCAAGTTGGAATCTACAATAAATGAAGATGAGGAATGAAGACCAAAATCATCAAAAAGAAAAGCCAAATTTATTGAGACCGAGAGTGACTCTTCCTCAACTGATGAGCTTGAAGAACTATATGAATATATAGCTTTTCTGTCAAAAAGATTTTCTAAATTGAAAATCAAAAGAAAATATTTCTCCAAGCCATTCAACAAAGAGTTCAGAACTAACAAAAATTTGGTTGAGAAATCCAAATTTAAATGCCATAATTGTGGAATAGCTGAACACTTTGCAAATAAATGCAGAAAGCCAAAGAATTCCAGGAGTAATGAAGTTGTTAATTATAAGAAGAAATACTTTGATCTCCTAAGATAAAAGGAGAAAGCTTTCATCATCAAGGATAAGGACTGAGCTGATGGAGATGACTCAGATGAAAAAGCTGAATATGTGAATTTGACACTGGTGGATAATGATGATGATAGTCTTGAAGCTAGTTCATCAAGCAATCAGGTAATCACTACTGATCTATCTAACCAGAGTAAGAGTGAATGCAAAGAAACTATAAATGACATAACATCTGAACTATATAATTTACATATTTCTCTTAAATCTCTCAAGAAAGAAAATGCTAGAGTCAAGTAATCTAATTCTTTAATTGTTGAGAAAAATACTTTGTTAGAAACTCAGTTGCATGAACTTGTGAAATTAAAAAGATATTACTTGGTAGTTAAAGATGATTTGTTTGATGTGTTAAAAAGGGAAGAAACTCTGCAAAATCAACTTGAACGTGAACAAACTATTATTGCTAAATGAAAGAATCCAGGAATGCAACCAACAAGATCAACTTGAATCTTTCTGTGATATTGCTGGAAACAGGGATAAAGTTAAGCTTGAACATGTTAGTGAACCTTGTGTATCAACAGATAGTGATTATCCGTTGAAAGATAAAGTTTGAACGGATAGAATCTATCCGTCGAAGGAACCAATCAACACTTCTAAACTAGAAAAACTCAGAGAGAAATATGGCCTGGTTATCAAGAACTTTGTGATTGTTGAGTGTAGCAAAGCCAAGCAGGATAAGCAACAGAACATAAGCCACCTATCCAATAAATAATTGAAGGACAAGGTTTAGACTAAGATAGTCATTAAGAAAAGAAATAACAGAAATGGCAAGATAGGAATTAACAAACATAACAACTACATTCCAGATAAGTATGTTCCGAGAAAATCTTGTACTAAGGAATTAGAATTTTTAATCCTAGTATTTTTCTTTCTAAGAGACTTCAGAGTGACATGAAAGTTGTATAGTTTAGAAGACATATCATTGACTATTTTTTGACATTCACCCTTACTTAACTTGGAGAGATCAGTTATAATTACTTGACTGTTGTTTGAGGATACCTCTGAATCATTATCTTTTGCCATGAGAGACAGATCTAGAAATTCTTTATTTAAATCTAGAAGGTTGATTGAATCAGCTTCAAGATCTTTAAGCCTTCTATTTGTTGTAGACCCACTCTGATACCAATTATTATTCATTAATAATCAACTTAAGTTAATTTGTAGAAGGAAGGGGGTTGAATACAAATTAAAATTTTCTAGTTAATCTGTACTTGGGAGATGAAATATGAACACAAATGTTTTAATTTTTCATGTGGTTTGTTTTTTGACTCGATACCTGAGGTTTATTTGAAGAAATAATATGTTACAATTACAAATGTAATCTCACAACTGCGGTTTACAGTTTTTCACTCAGAGGAAGATATTTCTCTCTCAAACTCTCTAAAACTGTAAAACCTATTTCTTAAGTAAAACATCTACTACTACTTGGTTTATATATCACCAAGTTACAATGCTTGCTAGATAATACATAACACAATCTTCAAGGTCCAGCAAGATTGCTTCTTCATTCTTTTTTTCGTGACGCTTGACAAATGAGGTTGAATTGTATCCTGATATATTGCTTTGAATATTCCTCCAATTTGTCATGCATGAAAATGAAATATTTCTTCCACTTCAAAATCGAAGATCACATGCAAAGTTTGTCTTGGCTTCTCATTTTCTTTTCTAGAGATTCCTATCCGCCCATGTGTTATCACAGCCTAGGTTTTGACCATTATCACATCACTATCAGTAGCTATTTGAATTTTTTTAGCCATTGATAGCCATTAGCTACAGAACTCCTTAGCCATTGGAGGTCTTTCGCTACAGATTTCCTTGACCATTGATAGTCACATGTTTAGAAGTTGATGGGACGATATAGATAGTAGTTGCTTCTTTTTCTTCATTTAGTAGTCGATGACTCACTTTACTTTATCTGAATTACATGACATCAATTATTTATACTTAGCCGCCCTATTCTAGATTATCCATTGAGTCAACATGACTTCTGAATGAATAACTGCATTGCTACCTATTTTATAGGATTCTCATAAAATATATTATAAACCCCATTACTTGATGGGCTACTCCTTTAATAACTATCCCTTAGGATGGTTAGCCATTAAAGGTTATAAGTTGCCTTAACATAATTATGCGATGTGATTTATTTATTATCATGATTTAGGCATGATTCCTAATAGTACTTAAGTCAAACTTAATAGGTGTTAACTTAAACTTATTCCTTTTTATGGTGCCCCAAAACCCGGGGTCAGGAGTCTCGGAAGCCACGCCATCTAAACTCGCACAACTCACACTACAATATGTAAATACTCACGCTTCACGACCCCACACTTAACACACACACACTTACAGGTTATTGTCTTGGAAACGAACCATCATTACTAGAGAATTTTATTACAACCCAAATATAATTAGTCTTACCGGGGAGTGACCTTTAAGTAAGGTTAATCCGCCGACTAAATATACGTTTCTTATTTCTTATCTTACATAAACCATACTTATAAATAAGCCGAACTATAAACAACTGAAAACTAATCCAGCTTATTCTGACTACCTGAGGTACAACATCAAACAATCTACGGAACAGCTGGCCATTTCCTACCCGTTTCCTGGCTGTGGTTCTCATGGCAGACATCTTGATTCACCGTTGTGTTGTGTTAATTTAAGAAAACAAGTGTGAGCTATAATGCTCAGCATAATAGTGTACAGTATGAAAATGACTGTGTAATAACATCATATATTATATATATATTTTATTCGAAAATAGTTTTCCTTCGTGTCACACACATTCTTACAAAAACAATTCTTTAAGGGGTTTTTATAACCTGCGAATACCTTAGTAGTAATCCCAACACCTAGGCTTGGGTTACGGTATTGCATCTCAATTCCAATTGGAAAAATTTGGACATTCACTGGAGCCACCGCATAAGATGATCAGTCGTACTACGGAAGTAACCTTTTCTACTAGTAAAAGGACGAAACCGTCATCTCTCGGGTATCACCCTGTCCGCATTCGGGCTACGTGTCCCATTTTCGGGTATGCACATACTTCACAAGTTCCTTAGTACACTGAGTACCTTCGCCGGCGGTACCTTTGGTAGCCCATCTAGCACACATAGTACCAGAATCTACCCCTCCATTGTCCTTTAAAAGAATTCTATCAATCTCGAGAAATCGAACCACATCAAAGTTCCCCAAGCGTTTCACTTGTTGATAGAAATAGTTTATCTCTTTAAAATATAAGTGTATATATATGTATATACGTACTTCCGAGAATTTTGGAGGAAGTACTAAGGATGTGAGTTGACAGTTGTCAGCAGATAATTCATAAGGGGAAAAGTTTTTCTCGAAACTATATTTAATATAATAATAAGTCGGGATAATATTCACCGACGATCTGAAATTATTCGAATAATACTTCTAAATCAGAAAGTATATCAGGATCTATGATATTTAAATCAATAACAATCCTTTAATAAATAATAATTAATTAAATAATAGTCTATAATTAATTAAATGATAATTGATATTAATCATACCTCGAATGAGTTTACTCTCTAAAAGATTTATTTAAATAATATTACTCAACTAGTTTGTGTTTACATAATTAATAATATATAATGATTAATCGGGTTTGAATAAATAAACGTTGAAGTATACTACTCTTATAATAAAGGAATACATATATAATATTTATTATCCGAATCAATAAAATATAGTTGAGGGAATATGCTCGTTGGGAAATCGTTTTAAAAGTTCGAGGTGTTTTAATGTTTTGTAAATGGACGATGAGTCCCTTTAAAACGTACTATTATGGACTTATACTCGTCCTATAATATCTCCGGAATGATTTCCGGGTTTTATCTTAAATCCCGACCGACCCTCGGTCTTATATAATATGTCATGCTTAAAGCGAAATAACATTTCACGATATATACTTATCGTACCACATCGCTATATTATGTGAAAATTCAACAAATACGCATCATGGCAAACATGGTATTTAAGCGATGATAGTAAAACAATCCTTTCACAAAACAACAGTAAAAATGGAGTTGGGTTTGTAAACTTGCCTGGGTATCTCGAGGTGGAGGATGCTCTAGGTTCCGCTCGGAAATCTATAACCAGAAACATATTTCATTTCGTTAGGTTCCGTCCTAATTTACGGTAACTCACACTCATGTGCTACTCATTATACACCCTCTGAACTCATACTACCCTTAACATTTCTTTTAAGTTATAATCACTTTATGGCCACTTCATTTTCCTAAGTATCTTGAGTTCATTCTCATTATCGTTGTCGGCTCCGCTTAAAGATTCTTACGGTTTCTACTCGCGTGGTCTCGGCTCCGACATTTTTATAAAATTGAAAAATCATTATTTTCACTTGAAATTTTTATGATAGTTAGGAAACTCAATATGTTACTCTCTTTAATAATTTCATGATTTATGAATACTTAAGTCTATCCTTTATATTTTCAAAGTTCGTAATTCGTAGCAGTTTTTGTCGCGTAAATCACTTTTACTAAAATGATCATAACTTTTGATCCGTAAATCGGAATCAAGTGATTCAAGCGCCTAAACGATCCTTATAACATTATATATCCTAAAAAAAGGTTATTTTTCAAGAGTCTACAGTTTAAAACTTCGGGACTTTCTGCAGAAACTTAAAGTTACGGTTTGTTAGTTTTAACGAAGTTACGTTTACGATCGGGGTTTCGTTTATGCGTTAACTATCAACACAACCACCAACAATCATCAAATCATCATCAACACAAAAACTCCTATCAAGAACATCATGTTCTTGAGGTAACAACAACCAACCTTAAATCTACTTAACTTAATCATCAAGATTTCATCAATAACACTTAGTAAGCTAGGTTTACTACCACATACTAAATGGATCTTAAAAATGAACCTTAAATAAAGTTGGGCCAAAGATTTTTACCTTTTTTGAAAGCTTGAGATGTGTTCTTGAGGATGGTGGAGGCTTGGAAGTGCTTGGTATGATTTTTAGAACCTAAAACCACCATTAAAATCAAGAAACCAAAGAGAGGTTACTATTCACACTATTCACTAGTGAGTTTCTTGAATTGATTCCACCCATCAAACCTTGATAAAAAGAGATGAAAGATTTTTCTTACCTTAGTTTAGTTTCTAGGAGGCTTGGGAATTAATTGTGTGATTTTACAAGAACTAGAGCTTGGAGTTTTGAATTCCAATTCCCCTTTTTTCTTCAAAATAGTCAAATGGGAGCTTTGTGATGAGGGGGGGGGGATTTATAGCACTTGGTTGTTTCTCTTGGATGATTTCTAGGTTGCTTCTTGGAAGGTGACTTGATATCTTTGCAACTTGATCTTTATTCTTCCTAGGATAGCATTAGGTTTATTTCTTGTCTCCAAATCCATGGACATATCTTTGTAGCTTGCTAGCTTACAAGCTAAACTACAAGGTTAACTCCTTAGCACACTATTTGTTAGCTAGCTTGGTCATCATAGGGTTAGCTCACTATTTGATGAAGTAACCATGGTTACTTCCTTACCATGGTTTAGTTAGTGCGTTACGTTTAATTAATCGATTACGCGTTCGCTCGGTTACTTAAACGTTCTCCGTAATACTAACTCATAAATGGTTCGCAATGTATTTCCATTCGCATTTATTCCTTATATTTTTATTTATCCTACTTGAATATAAATCCGTAGGATTTTAATCTCGTAATTATATTGTGATTCCCGTAATTGATAAGTGGCATTTTATACCACTTAGAACGTCTTAAAATGGCTTAAATTGGTGTCTTGAAATCAAGTATTTTGTGTATTTGATGCGTTTTTTCTAGTGTTTATGCATTTAAGGGTATTAGTTGCATTTCGAGGGAGGAATCATCAAGAATAAGCCTTGGCATGTGTTCACCATTGCGAGAGGAAAGAAACGGGCAGATTACGGCGAAGAAACGGAGCAAAATCAGATTTTTTCCAGTAGAGGTCTGAGCGCCCGCTCAGCATTGCTGAGCGGCCGCGCAGCAAGCTGAGCGCCCGCTCAGCTATTCTGAGCGGCCGCGCAGGGTCGGGGAAAAAAATATATTATTTCAGGACTTCTACTTCTGTTTGGTTTCCACTTCTATGTAATCTGAGTTTTATGGGACTATTATATAAGTAGATTTGAGATGTTTTCACAAGTGTGGATTGAAGAAGATTGTGTTTTTACGCAAGGAGCGAAGGAGATAAGGAAGAAGACCGATTTAGCACACCGCAACGAAGAGGAAGCATATTTTCTTGTGATTCTTGTTTCGTTGTAACGTTGGATGCTAGTTTTCTTACTTTTAACTTATTTACTCTTGTGACGTACTCTATTTTAATATAATTAGTTTAGTTATTATTTTTTTGTGTTTGTTTATCATGATTTCATATGAACCCATGATGATGATAAGTGCTATTATGGGCTAATCGTGATCATGGGGTTGCAACGGATTTATTATGGAATTCTTTAGTTAATTGTTTAATACTTTGTTGTGTGATGATTGTATGATATCTAGTATTGGTTGTGCGTATTCGTCTTATGTGCGTCGCGAACATATAAGATAGGGTGTTAATCTCTTGTGAAGTGACGGTGGATCTTGAGATTTAGAACTTGCCATGCTAGCATAGGTTCATGTATGTTGTGCATGATTAGTGGGTAACTCTAACAGTTTTATTTGCCCTATGTAATCAAAAGGAATAACTTGTGCTTAAATCGTTGTGTTGTCAATTTCTGTAGACATATAGGAACTCAACATAATTGATGACTATTCAACTTCTATCTTAATTGTGGATGCTTGGTAGAATGGTATTAGTACAATGAAAGTTGGCTTTTATCAGTTTCGTGTTATTCGATTAATATCATCACTGTCACATGCTAAAGGTAATAACAATGGCTATTGAAGGAAGTAATAATGAAGTTGTGATCTCATGAGTGTTTTATTATTGATAATTTGAAGTGTTAAGTAAGTGATTAAATAAGTAGTTAATTATAGTTAATATTTAATCAACAATATTAAGTGTTAGTGTCTTAACATTGAGAAGTAATCATACATTGGTGAGTGAGTTTAATTAGACAATAATTTAGTCTGAGTCTCTGTGGGAACGAACTAGAAAGTATTCTATATTACTTGCGAACGCGTATACTTGTGTGAATATTAGTGCGTGATTTCGCCCTAACAAGTTTTTGGCGCCGCTGCCGGGGATTCGGCGTATTTGTTTAGTTTATGTACTTACCATCATTGGTCATTAGGACTCAGTGATTAGGATGTAGTAGTTACTTATTGTTTCCGGTTGTGTTTCAGGTACTTTAGCAAGCGTTTATACAAACTCGTTCTCGTGCTCGCAAGAGGACTTTAGATACAGCTGAGGAGACAGACGAAGTTCTTGATATTACGGAGAAGTTAGATTTTGAGGATTCGGATTCAGGAACTGAGCGGAAAGAACCAGTAAACATGGGAGATCGTATTATTCAAGCTGATCCAGCTCTTATGGATTTTTCTCGGCCTAAAATTGATGACATTCAGTCAAGCATCCTTCATCCGGCTATTCAAGCTAACACCTTTGAAATCAAGCCGGGCACTATTCAGATGGTGCAGAATTCTGTTTCTTTTGGAGGAGCGGCAACTGAAGACCCCAACATGCACGTAAGGAATTTTGTCGAGATCTGCAACACTTTTAAGTATAATGGCGTGACTGATGAGGCTATCAAGTTGAGGCTTTTCCCATTCTCACTGAGGGACAAGGCTAAAGACTGGTTATATTCTGAACCAGCTGGGTCCATCACTACGTGGCAAGATCTTGCGCAAAAGTTTCTGGTGAAGTTTTATCTGATGGCAAAGACTGCTGCTATGAGGAGTGCTCTTACTCAGTTTGCGTAATAACCTACTGAATCTATGTGCGAGGCTTGGGAACGCTACAAGGAAATGTTAAGAAAATGTCCACATCATGGTTTGGGGGCCCAATCTCGGCCCATGCTCGATGCAGCAGCTGGAGGCGCCTTATGGGCTAAAAGCTATACTGATGCGTATAATCTTATAGAGACGATGGCTGCAAATGAGCATCAAAACCCAACTCAGAGGATGACGTCAGGCAAGGTAGCAGGTATTCTGGAAGTTGATGCAGCCACCGCTATTGCAGCCCAGCTCCAAGCGCTATCAATGAAGGTTGATTCTTTGGCTACATATGGAGTTAATCAAATAGCTATGGTTTGTGAGCTTTGTGCAGGTTCTCATGCTACGGATCAGTGTTCTCTGGTCAATGAATCTGTTCAGTATGTGAATAATTATCAGCGACAACAGCAGCCTATGCCAGCGACCTATCATTCTAACAACAGAAATCATCCAAATTTTAGCTGGGGGAATAATCAGAATGCTATTCAACCACCATATCAGCAAGAAGTGAGTAAACAGTTTAACCCACCTGGATTCCAGCAACCACAGCAGTATGCTACAAGGCAATCATATCCTCAACAGGGAAGTACGGCTGCACCTACTAGTGCTGATTTTGAGGAACTTAAGCTTTTATGCAAGAGTCAGGCGGTTTCTATCAAGACCTTGGAAAATCAAATCGGTCAATTAGCCAATACAGTGCTCAATTATCAACCTGGCACTCTTCCCAGTGACACGGAAGTACCAGATAGGAAGGAAGCTAAAGAGCAAGTCAAGGCTATTACCTTAAGGTCTGGAAAAGTTGCTGATGCTGAAAAGGCAAAAGAAGGAGAAGCTGAAATTAGTGATGAAGAATCTAAGCAAAAGGAGAAAGCGGCGGAACCAAGGAAGACTACTGTTGAACACACTCTGCCTGAGGCTAATACAGGGGAGAAACAGCTCTATCCTCCACCACCTTTTCCTAAAAGATTGCAGCAACAAAAGCTGGATAGACAGTTCGGGAAGTTTCTGGAGGTGTTCAAGAAACTTCACATCAATATACCTTTCGCTGAGGCTCTGGAGCAAATGCCTAGTTATGCGAAGTTTATGAAGACTATTCTTTCATGGAAGGTGAAACTGGATGACCTTGAAACCGTTGCTCTCACGGAAGAATGCAGCGCTGTTCTGCAGCAAAAGTTACCACCAAAACTGAAATATCCAGGAAGCTTCACCATTCCTTGCACCATTGGCAATCTGACTTTTGACAAGTGCCTTTGTGATTTGGGAGCAAGCATTAATCTGATGCCGTTGTCGATCTTTAAAAAGTTGGATCTGCCTGATCCAAAACCCACATACATGTCTCTACAATTGGCTGATCGTTCCATTACTTACCCAAGGGGCATAGTGGAGGATGTGCTCGTCAAGGTGGATAAGCTCTTCTTTCCTGCAGATTTTGTTATTCTGGATTTTGAGGAAGATAAGAAGATTCCTATAATCTTGGGAAGACCTTTCTTGGCTACTGGCCGTACCTTGATAGATGTGCAAAAAGGTGAACTTACTATGCGGGTACAAGAGCAAGATGTGACCTTCAACGTATTCAAGGCAATGAAATTCCCTACAGAAGATGAGGAGTGCTTAAAAGTAGATGTGATTGATTCTGCGATTACTTCGGAACTCGATCGCATGTTAATGTCTGATGTATTGGAAAAGGCCTTAGTGGGGGATTTTGACAGCGATGATGAAGATGGCAACGAGCAATTACAATATCTGAATGCTTCTCCCTGGAAGCGAAAGCTGGACATGCCGTTTAAATCTCTTGGTACTTCTGACCTTAAGAATGTTGAAGGAAAGCTCAAACCATCAATAGAGAAAGCACCTACCTTGGAGCTCAAGCCATTACCTGAACACTTGAGGTATGCTTTTTTAGGTGATTCATCTACGTTACCTGTTATTATTTCATCTGACCTTTCAGGTAGTGAGGAAGACAAGCTCTTAAGGATTTTGAGAGAATTCAAATCGGCTTTTGGATGGACCATAACAGACATCAAGGGGATAAGTCCTTCATATTGTATACATAAAATTCTGCTAGAGGAAGGTAGTAAGCCAACTGTGGAACAGCAGCGAAGACTGAATCCCATCATGAAGGAGGTGGTGAAGAAAGAAATTCTGAAATGGCTCGATGCAGGCATCATTTATCCTATTTCTGACAGCTCATGGGTGAGCCCCGTACAATGTGTACCTAAGAAAGGAGGTATCACTGTGGTTGCAAATGAATAGAATGAGCTCATCCCCACTCGAACAGTTACAGGATGGAGAGTATGCATGGATTATAGAAAATTGAACAAAGCCACAAGGAAGGATCAATTCCCTCTTCCATTTATTGATCAGATGCTTGACAGGTTGGCGGGTCATGAGTATTTTTATCTTCTGGATGGTTATTCAGGGTATAATCAGATTTGTATTGTACCAGAGGATCAGGAAAAGACTACCTTCACTTGTCCATTTGGCACGTTTGCTTTTCGCAAAGTTTCGTTTGGGTTATGTGGCGCCCCGGCCACTTTTCAGAGATGTATGATGGCTATATTCTCTGACATGATTGGAAATAACGTCGAAGTGTTCATGGATGACTTCTCCGTCTTTGGACATTCATATGATGAATGTTTGAATAATCTGCGTGCCGTACTCAAAAGATGCGTGGAAACTAATTTGGTGCTCAATTGGGAGAAATGTCATTTTATGGTGCGTGAAGGCATTATTCTTGGGCATAAGGTCTCTAACAAGGGTCTGGAGGTGGACAAGGCCAATGTGGGAGTCATTGAAAATCTTCCCCCACCTAACTCTGTGAAAGGAATCCGTAGTTTTCTTGGTCATGCGGGTTTTTATCGGCGATTCATCAAGGACTTTTCAAAGATATCTAAGCCGTTGTGCAATTTGTTTGAGAAAGATGTGCTTTTCAAATTTGATGATGAATGTTTGGCAGCATTCGAGACTCTCAAGAAGAGTTTGATCACTGCACCAGTTATTACAGCACCAGATTGGACAGAACCGTTTGAGATGATGTGTGATGCAAGTGATTATGCGGTAGGTGCAATTCTGGGACAGCGCAAGAAAAATCTCTTCCATGTGGTCTACTATGCGAGTAAGACTTTAAATGGGGCCCAATTGAACTACACCACTATTGAGAAGGAGCTTTTGGCTATAATCTTTGGTTTCGAGAAATTTCGATCTTATCTACTTGGTACAAAAGTAACAGTATTCACTGATCATGCGGCTATTCGCTATTTAGTTTCCAAGAAAGATTCGAAGCCGAGACTCATTCGTTGGGTGCTTTTACTTCAGGAATTTGAGTTAGAGATCAAGGATAGAAAAGGTACTGAGAATCAAGTAGCTGACCATCTCTCTAGGTTGGAGAATCCTGATTCTACTTCACAAGATAGGACGTTAATCAATGAATCTTTTCCGGATGAGCAGTTGTTTGCAATTCAGGAGGAAGAACCATGGTTTGCAGATATTGTAAACTATCTTGTCAGCAATATAATGCCTCCTAATTTGACATCCGCTCAAAAGAAGAAGTTTCTGCATGAGGTGAAGTGGTATATGTGGGATGAACCATATTTGTTTAGACAGGGAGATGACCAGATCATCAGGAGATGTATCCCGTTCTGTGAGACGGAGGGGATATTACGAGACTGCCATTCCACGGTTTATGGTGGACACTATGGTGGTGAGAAGACGGCAGCTCGTATTCTGCAAGCAGGTTTTTTTTGGCCTACTTTGTTCAAGGATGCTCATCAGTTTATTTTAAGGGGTGATCGTTGCCAAAGAGTGGGAAATTTGACAAGGAAGGATGAGATGCCATTAAATGTGATGCTTGAAGTTGAGGTCTTTGATGTTTGGGGAATCGATTTCATGGGGCCTTTTATCTCGTCTTGCAATAATCAGTACATCTTGCTGGCAGTCGATTATGTCTCAAAATGGGTCGAAGTTAAAGCGTTACCGACAAATGATGTAAAGGCAGTGCTAAATTTTCTTCATAAGCAAATTTTCACAAGGTTTGGAACACCTCGGGTAATCATAAGTGATGAAGGATCGCATTTCTGCAACCGTAAGTTCACTTCTATGATGCAGCGTTATAATGTGAATCATCGAGTAGCTACTGCCTATCATCCGCAAACAAATGGTCAAGCGGAAGTGTCTAACAGAGAGATAAAGCGCATTCTAGAGAAGGTTGTTTGTCCTTCAAGGAAGGATTGGTCTTTAAAGCTCGATGAAGCTGTTTGGGCTTACAGAACAGCATACAAAACTCCACTTGGTATGTCCCCGTTTCAGTTGGTGTACGGTAAGGGATGTCATCTACCTGCGGAGCTTGAGCATAAGGCTTACTGGGCATTGAAAAAGTTGAACCTGGATTTAGATGCAGCTGGTAAGAAAAGAATGCTTCAGCTTAATGAACTTGATGAATTTTGACTTCAAGCGTACGAGAATAACAAAATGTATAAGGAAAAGGTGAAGAGGTGGCACGATAGGAAACTACATCCTAAGTTATTTGTGCCGGGGCAACAAGTTCTCTTATTCAACTCTCGGCTCCGACTTTTTCCAGGGAAGTTGAAATCGAGGTGGTCTGGGCCTTTTATCGTCAAAACTGTGTTTCAACATGGAGCGGTGGAAATTTTTGAGAATGATCCGGACCAAGCATTCAAGGTTAACGGTCAGCGTTTGAAGCACTACTATGGGGACATGACAAACCGAGAAGTGGTTAGTGCCATTTTGTTGACTACTTGAGAAGGGTACGAAACGTCAAGCTAATGACGAAAAAGAAGCGCTGCGTGGGAGGCAACCCATGAATTGTTGTAACAGGAACCCTTAGAAGTTAATAACCTATCCAAAAACACAAAAAAAAAATCAGAAAATAGGGGCTGAAAATTTTTTTCCAGTGACCCCCTGAGCGTCCACTCAGCATTGCTGAGCGCCCGCTCAGCATTGCTGAGCGACCGCTCAGCAGGCTGAGCGCCCGCTCAGCTTTGCTGAGCGACCGCGCAGCAAGCTGAGCGCCCGCTCAGCTTCGCTGAGCGACCGCTCAGGGGTCGAGTACCAGAATTGTTTTTACAGTTCAGAAAAAAAAAACAAAAACACAAAAACCCATCACAGCCTATAAACCCACGAATTCTTTTCCCATTACCCCATGATTTTATCCCTCAACCCCACTCCTAATCTAATTTAACCTACTCCATACCCTATATATACATACACCTATCCTACATATCTCCCACAAACTTCCTACACTTAAACTCTCTCCCAAGCACCAAAACTCAGTTCTTACACACTTTTATTCACGAATCAAATGGCACCCAAGAGAGCACGCACTATTGACAGCAGCAGCACAATTCCTACTGCTGATTCATCGAGGGGTACTGTTGTAAGGCCTCGGTTAACTGACAGAGCCGCTGAGGAGGAGTACACTAGGCTGTTGGGGAAGCCGATTCTGAAGGAGAGAGGGTTTTTACCATCAGGGAGGGATGGTGAGTTGCTGCCCATGATTGCAGAGAAGGGGTGGATAGCTTTTTGTGAGTCTCCCGAGGCGGTACCGATGAGCGTTGTTCGCGAGTTCTACGCAAACGTGAAGGCCGAAAAGAATGGGTTTTCTGTGGTCCGAGGGCTGAAAGTTGATTATCACCCTGCGGCGATTCGCCGTGTGATTGGCCAGCAAGAGAGGAAACCCGAGGAGGAGAACTGGAATGAAAAGACTGCTGAGGATTTTGACTTGGATTTGATTTGTGCGACTCTCTGTCGACCGGGCACAGTTTGGACCTTCAGGACCGACACTAATGAGTATCGTCACTTTCCGGCGATCGCCATGAACAGGTATGCCCGTGCATGGAATGCATTTATTTGTGCTAATATTTTGCCTTCTTCGCATGCACACGAGGTCACAGTTGAGAGAGCACAATTGTTGTGGGGAATTCTGAATGAGGAGTACTATGTGGACCTTGGTGAGTTTATCTACCAAGGAATTCTAAAGTTTTTGAGGGGAGCGAAGCATATGAACATCCCTTATGCATCCACGGTTACAAAGCTATGCCAAGCAGTGGGAGTGAACTGGCCGGCTCATGAGCAGTTACAGTTGCCGGCAGCTCTGATTGATTCTGGGACGCTGAATGGGATGCAGGAGTGGACCGGTGGTGAGCCTGAGGAGCATGGGCTGGGTTATCGTCTTCCAGGAGGGCGTCCAGCACGAGGTGCTACTATGGCTAGGACAGGGTATAATGAGGCTGGTTCTTCGAGAGCTCAGGAGGGTGCTGGGATGGTTGATGCCCAGTATAGGAGGCTTACACGGCGGATGGATGCTATATACGAGATACAGAGCAGATTTGCTCAGGAGCTCACCCTTGCGTTAGGGACTGCTTTTCGGGGCCTTGGAGCTGATATCCAGTGGCCAGTTTTTGGTGAGGACTCTGCATAGCCGCCTCCTGATACTCCACCCACTGAGGGTGATGATGATGATCACTCCAAGTAGGTATACCCTGTGTTCCTTTCTACTACCTTCACTGAGGACAGTGAAGATTTTAAGTTTGGGGGTGGTAGTTAAGGAATATTGTGTGTGTGTCATATAGCTGCATATTCATGATAGCTTAGTTCATATAGTTGCATAATTTATGCCATATAGTTTTTTTTTGTTATGTATGTCATGTAGCTCATGCATTTACCATGATCCCTTTTGCAATGATTTATCGACTGAATTGTGATATTGATGCGAGTGTAGTGATAACATTAAAGTGATATTAAGTCGTGTAGGTTGATATGCATGCTAGAAGCACTTGTAATTTCACTAAGTCTTAGAGAATGCGTAAGGGCTAGATTGTTGTTATGATTTGATTGTTTTCGAGGTTAATCTATTTATTATGCTTAGAATTCGATAATAGGTTCTTAGTTATAAAGGCATGAAAAAAAAAATTTTGGAGGAAAAAAAAAATTTGGAATTCGTTGCTAGTTGTGGCTAGGCGTCAAATGGCTAGTAGCCGGCTCGCATATGGTGCGAATAGTCTAGGGTTGAGCAAGATGGAGCAAAACGCACTTGCTCAGAAGTTAGAAAAAAAAATAATATTTAGTTTATGCATAATTGATCAAGAGTGGGCTCTTTGGTATTCGAGTTATTAAGTTCTTAGGGGACTTTGTGCCTAGTGACCTAAGGCTTTTAGAGTCTGGGATCCGCTAACCTAACGCTCGTTATATGGATACCATTGTATAAGTCTTTTGTGGACCTCACTCATTGCACGGTCAATTAAGCATTTGTGTTGTGAATAAAAAGCACGATTCCGTAATAAGCTCCAGAATTCTTGTAGTGTTGAATATCACTTTGTGCCTAGAATTTTTATTCTCTGTATAATCATGTGATTGTCTTGAGGATAGTCAAGTCATAATAATTGGTCTAGTTCCGAAGCATATCTGTTAAGCATTTGCACACACCACATTTCTGGCTGTATGTCCGTTTGCATGAGTTTATTGATCTTTAGTTGTCTAACTGCATTTGTTAAGATGTTGCAATTTGGTTGGTTAATTGTAGAAAGGGGGATCGCTGCATTTTCATATAGATTGCATTCATGCATGTTTTTATTTGTTTTTGAGTCTGTGATGCTTGAGGACAAGCATCGATTTAAGTTTGCGGGTGTGATAAGTGGCATTTTATACCACTTAGAACGTCTTAAAATGGCTTAAATTGGTGTCTTGAAATCAAGTATTTTGTGTATTTGATGCGTTTTTCTAGTGTTTATGCATTTCAGGGTATTAGTTGCATTTCAGGGGAGGAATCATCAAGAATAAGCCTTGGCATGTGTTCACCATTGTGAGAGGAAAGAAACGGGCAGATTACGGCGAAGAAATGGAGCAAAATCAGATTTTTTCCAGTAGAGGTCTGAGCGCCCACTCAGCATTGCTGAGCGGCCGCGCAGCAAGCTGAGCGCCCGCTCAACTATGCTGAGCGGCCGCGCAGGGTCGGGGAAAAAATATATTATTTCAGGACTTCTACTTCTGTTTGGTTTCCACTTCTATGAAATCTGAGTTTTATGGGACTATTATATAAGTAGATTTGAGACGTTTTCACAAGTGTGGATTGAAGAAGATTGTGTTTTTACGCAAGGAGCGAAGGAGATAAGGAAGAAGACCGATTTAGCACACCGCAACGAAGAGGAAGCATATTTTCTTGTGATTCTTGTTTCGTTGTAACGTTGGATGCTAGTTTTTTTACTTTGAACTTATTTACTCTTGTGACGTACTCTATTTTAATATAATTAGTTTAGTTATTATTTTCTTGTGTTTGTTTATCATGATTTCATATGAACCCATGATGACGATAAGTGCTATTATGGGCTAATCGTGATCATGGGGTTGCAACGGATTTATTATGAAATTCTTTAGTTAATTGTTTAATACTTTAGTGTGTGATGATTGTATGATATCTAGTATTGGTTGTGCGTATTCGTCTTATGTGCGTCGCGAACATATAAGATAGGGTGTTAATCTCTTGTGAAGTGACGGTGGATCTTGAGATTTAGAACTTGCCATGCTAGCATAGGTTCATGTATGTTGTGCATGATTAGTGGGTAACTCTAACAGTTTTATTTGCCCTATGTAATCAAAAGGAATAACTTGTGCTTAAATCGTTGTGTTGTCAATTTCTGTAGACATATAGGAACTCAACATAATTGATGACTATTCAACTTCTATCTTAATTGTGGATGCTTGGTAGAATGGTATTAGTACAATGAAAGTTGGCTTTTATCAGTTTCGTGTTATTCGATTAATATCATCACTGTCACATGCTAAAGGTAATAACAATGGCTATTGAAGGAAGTAATAATGAAGTTGTGATCTCATGAGTGTTTTATTATTGATAATTTGAAGTGTTAAGTAAGTGATTAATTAAGTAGTTAATTATAGTTAATATTTAATCAACAATCTTAAGTGTTAGTGTCTTAACATTGAGAAGTAATCATACATTGGTGAGTGAGTTTAATTAGACAATAATTTAGTCTGAGTCTCTGTGGGAACGAACTAGAAAGTATTCTATATTACTTGCGAACGCGTATACTTGCGTGAATATTAGTGCGTGATTTCGCCCTAACAGTAATCTTTGATAAGTCGTAAATACGGTCGTTTTTCAAAGTTCGTTTTCTTCGAAAACTAATAGCGTTTACATACACTCATTTGGTACGCATAGTCGTAATATCGATTCCGAAACTCATTTTCTCATGCACTATATAGTGTGGGCTCAAAAGTTTTTTCCCGTCTGTCATGGTTACTATTCATTAAACATTTTACCAGGTCTCAAAAATTTGAGTTATTACACTTTTCATCAATATTTACTGGTTTGTTATCCTCAGATTTAGTTTTTTTAACATCTTCATTATCAGGTTTATCCGCATAACCTAATCCTGACCCCCAACAACCACTTTCAATTAATCCCTTAGTTGTTTTTCTTGAATTTATTCAAATTTTAATTGTTTCTCTTTCTTTGTCTAATTCCTTCTCAAGATAAGCATGATTTTCTAACAATTTATCTTTAACATAAACAACACCATCCCTTTCTTTTTGGATTTCTTGATTAAAATTCAACTCAGCTTCTAAGTGATCATTTCTTTTCTTTAAGTCAGAATTCTCAATTCTGATCCTAGCATTTTCAAGAGTTTGATCTCTATAAATAACGTGCAAGGTTTTAAGAAATAACCTTAACTCAGACTTATCATTAGTATCAAAAGCTAGAGTTGTTTGAGGTACTTTAATCTCAGAAGCCTCAATTTCACTTTCAGCATTTTCCATGAGAGCATAGTTCACATCCTCATCATATTATGAAGTATCATCCCAATTCTTCTTCTTTGTGATCAAAGTTTGCTTCTTTTCAACTTTTGACTTCCTGCAGTCAGCTGCAAAGTGTCGAACTCCGTCACAGTTGAAACACTTGATCTTGGACTTGTCAATCTCCCCAGACTTGAACTCCTTTTTATCATATTTCTTGTAGTTATTCTTATCAGAGTTTAAAGAGCTGAAGCCTTTCCTGGAAAACCTTTTCCCTTTCTTAAGTCCTTGTAAGCCATCTCCTTAAAGATTTTCACCATCAAAGAAGCCATCTACAAGATCTTCTCATTATCATCATGATCACTTTCAGATTCTGTTCAGATATCAGAGTTTGAGTTATCATAAGTATTTGATGACTCAGTATCATACTTTGCAATCATTTCCCTTCCTCTTGAATAATTCTTTCTCACGGGCTTTTATCTTGGCTTTTCTTCAACCCTGGGTGCAACTTGTCTGGTCCTTGATCCTTTCATCTTGCTTAGTTGCTCCATCTCCAGTTCATGAGTTTTGAGCATTCCATAGATCTCATCCAAAGATGTATCTTCAAGATCATAGTTTTCTCTGATGGATGTGACTTTCAAATCCCACTTTTAGGGAATGCAAGAAGAAACTTCAGGTTTGAATCTTCCGGGTCGTATTCCTTGTCCACAAGTGACAAATCATTCAGAAATTTCCGAAACCTATTATAAATTTCAATCAATGACTCATCAGCTTTTAAGTCAAAGTGCTCAAAGTCTTGTGTGAGTATTGTTTTCCTATTATTTTTAATAGCAGTGGTGCCTTGACACTTATCCTTAAGGCTGTAATTCGATTCAGGCGGCTCGCGAGCTTGCCCGGCTCGAACTCATTTATGTGGGCTCCACTCGGCTCGTTTAGTTAAATGTGCCGAGTTCGGGCAGAGGTTTCGGCTCATTTAATTACTCGATCCAGATCGGCTCAACTCGTGTAATTAAATGAGCCGAATTCGGGTAGAGGTTTAGGCTCGACTAAGTGTAAGATTAAAAGAGCCGGCTCACCCGACTCGTTAAAATCGGCTCATTTAGCTAAACGAGCCAGATCGACTCGACTCGTGAAATTAAACGAGTCGAGTTTGGGCAGAGGTTTAGGCTCATTTAGTTAAATGAGCCAGATCGGCTCTACTTGATTAATCTCGGCTCGAATTACGTCCGGCTCAAAACTTGGCTCACTCGGCCCGAATTACATCCCTACTTATCCTCCAAAGTGTCACATATCTCTTTGGCAGTTTTACATCCAATAACTCCATTGAACATAACACTATCCAAACTGCTATGCAAGAGATGTCTGACTTTAGCATCTTTCATGATGGATGCTATATCTTCAACAATATAGTCCTTCTTTTTCTTATCAACCATCTTCTTAGCCTCACCAGCAATAGACACAACCAGTTTCTTTGGCTCTTAAGGACCATCATAATCATGTTCATATATTCAGGATCTGTAGCTTCTAGACACATGACCATCTTAACTTTCCAGATGGAGTATTAATTCACTTTGGGATTAGAATACTGATGGTTTCATATATGCCCATGTTGTTGTTGATTTAGTTTGTGGCTGTTAGTGGCTGTGTTTGAGTTTCTTTGTCTCCCATTATAGATTGTTTTTTGGATCTTAAACTGTTTGTGTATCAACAACAATCTTTGAACCAATTGTTATGCCTTTAAGTATATGTAGAGGGGGTGAATACAATATTAATAATCCAATTGAATTGAAACTCAAATATGAAGAACACTTTTTATATTAATGAATAAAATTTGTTTACAAAGCTCTTTTAAAAGATGAATAGATATCCTTGAGATATGTTAGATTACACGGAATGATAAAACAATAATGGACACATATAGTGTTAACCTAATATGTGCTTATATACTGCACAGTTACACAATCAATCTAGTTGATATGATATACATGAATAAGGAAACCTAATACATATCCAACCATTGATTGCTACAAATAAGTAAAGTCCTACACTGACATATCTCTGTAAATCATAGTAGTTATCACAAAATCAATCACTTCCCGAGATACAGCTTCTGACAGATACTGATATAAACTCTGATGACAAATACTGATGATGTCATCTTTTGTCAAATGTTGATATGATAAACTCTGATATATTATGTGATAAACTCTGATGGAAAACTCTAATAGTTAACTTCTGATATCATCAAATTACATCTAACATAAATATTCAGTGATCAGTCGATTTTAAGGTTGGTTAACTTTTCGTACTTACTAGATATTTTAAACTATTTTTACATCTTTAAATATTCTGGAATATTATTGTTACGAAAATTTGGATAAAGGAAAATTTTAGATATAAGAATTCCCAGCTAGCTATGACATTTAATCTGGTTAATAATTACGTATAGTTCCGGAACTAGATTATGACACCTTACTGCTCCTAGCACAAGTTATGATACCTTAGTAAGGGGCACATTACCTAGAACCTATGATACCGTGTCACCAGGTGTTTGTGACCTTAGCGAACTGCGGAATTTATTATATATTCATTTTTGAAATTATGATTTATGAATTACGGAAATTCTGAATTATGATTTAGAAAATATTTTATAAAGTCACTTGTGTAATATCTGGGATATATCGTGTAGTTATTTTTGCTAATAAATAAATATTATGCATGTTTCGTGTTTATTTTGTGAAGTATTTGTTAAGTGGTATATGTGTTTGGATGTTTAAAAATAACATAAATTGATTATTTTAATTTTTATATGTCCAAAATAAAATATAGATTATAACGACCCGTATATTTTTATTATCATTTAAATGTGTAATTATGGAATAAATAATTAAATAAAATATTTGTGTGGGTTCAGTCAGTGGGTTATTACTCTATCACTATGTGTATGTGATCACTAGTATAGGGAATTGAATTGCGTGGTTAATTAATGAATTGTATGATTTTGTATCGTTGCTAAAGATGGTATTATTACAGTTTTTTTTCCATAAATATTTGGAATGTCTCTAAAATTATTTTTATGGTTTTATAATTATAGTAATCATTTATGGGATTTTATAAAATTTAGAAATTAATATTTCATCAATTATTTAACCTTGTATGATTTTCTGATTGCATTTATTTGTTAAAAATCTGGATTTAATTCCCGAATTCTTCCAAAATTATGAAACTCATATTTATTGAAGTTGGGAATATTCCGGGAATTTTAAAATTATTTTGGAAATTTTTGGGATTAATTTCACCTGCGCGTTGATTCGTTTAATCAAGAAAAGTGGGTATAAATTGCGTTTCAGAAATTGTTTTAAAATCTCAGAATTTATATTTTTATAAACTCCGGGATATTTATGATATTTTAAAACTATTTTTGTAATTTTCGGAGGCTGTTTTATTCGCACCTCGTTCCGTTCATTTCGAACTTTGGGGCAAAAATAGACCTTTAAATCTTTGTAATTATCCCAAAAGTTACGTGTCTATTTTATTAACACGTGTCCTGAGTCACAGATACGGGGCATTGTAGTAGAATTTTGGAAATTTAAAACATCAATTATCTTTTTCTTCCTCCTGGCCTAATCTCTCGTTTTTCACTCTCGAAATCTCTCAATCACTCCTCTCTATCTCTTCTTTTCCCTCTCCTTCTTCCTCTTTTCTCTATTCCTTTGATTTTTTCCTCCGTTTTCTGGTTTTTCGGTGAGTCCTAGCCGGATTTTCCGGTGATCTCTTCGATTCTCCCTTGTTTTCAGATTATATACATGCACCTATATATATATATATATATATGGCTGTGTATATGTGTGTGCGTGAGTGTGTGTGTGGGTGTGTGTGTGTTACCTGCATTATGTGTGTGGGCGGCGGTGGCCGTGTGGTTGTTGGCCGTGCTCTGTGTTGGTTCTCTATTGGGTTTGTTGCGGGTTATGTTGTTTGGCCTGTTAGGCCGTGGTTTGATTTTTCCAATTTCTTTTTATTTCTGCAGGAACTTTTATTGATTTGTTTCGTGAAATAAAATGTATAGTATGCGGGAAATTAATTTCATAATTGGTGGAATTTATGTTGGAAACCCGAAATTTATCGGGTACCAATAAATTTTACCGCCGTTGAGGATGAACTTCGGTGAGTCGACGGTGGACAGTGATGATCCCATTCTGAGTCCTAATTTAATAAATAAATAAAACGATTGTATAAATTTTTTTCGAAACTAGATTAATACTTGTATTACTAGTTATATCGAAATATCAGTTACGTTATAAAGTGGAATGCGACGCTTTTTTGATATAGAAGTACGGTTTTTTGGAACTGCCATTTAAAAATTAAGAGGTCAGTAACTGTAATGATTGGATTGTTGGTTTGTTGATTGTTGAGACGTCGAGTTGTTCGACGGGTAGGCCGATAAACAGAGGAGGTGCTGCCCGAATTTTCGGAAATTAAATTCAGAAATTCGGGACATACCCTGTAATTGTCGGAACGTCGAGCGAGTATAAATAAGTATATACATATATTTTATGCAGAACTTGATTGTATGCTGTGGTGAACATTTTTTTCCAAAACCCAATAACCCTAATTTCGTAGAAGGACGAGTATTTGTATTTTCTGAAAATGAACACCAAACCGATTTCTCGAGAAAATGAACCCTGACTGTTATGTGTGTTATTGTATTATAATAGAACATATAAGTACGAGTCGGGATTGTTATCGTTTGGGTAGGATTGGTGTCAAGGATATGTCAAGCATACCTAGATGTCTAACATAGGGTATTTCGGCTCTGTAGGTTCTAGTCGAAGGACTCAGGAATTGATATCAAACTAAGATAATCTAGTGATCAGTCGGCAAGTGCCTCGAGGTTTCCAAGCGAAGAACCCTGAGAGTCCTGGATACTATCTTGAGATAGATTGCTGCGAAGCAGGGATGTCTTCTAGTGAGACAATCATTTTTTCCATGAGAGCCCGAACGTTCAATTCTATCAAAATCAGTCAGTGATAGTCGTAAAGCTCTACAAGGCAAGTACCCTGACCATTCTTTTATGGTTCAGTACGTATGAATAGCTAAATGTTTTATTCTCGTAATGGAACATAAACGTTTTAAGTTACGTATCCCCTGTTCTTGAAAATGTTGTTAAATATTATGTTTTGGGGAAAAGTAACTTCTGAAAAGACCTATCTCTAAATGTGATTAAAATGAAAAAAAGTTGTGAATAGTGTGCTGTGATAGAAATGATTTTGAAAATGAGATTGGTACAAGTGTTTTGAAAACTGGATAAAACGATCAGATATGGGATACGTTGGGGCCAGAGTAGGCCTATTGAGGTGGCGTAAGAGGCTAATTCGGTTGCGCGCACTGTATAACCGATTAGTCCAGCAGGTCAGAGACGTAACTAGTTTCTGAGTTTCGAAACAGGTATATAGGATGGCAGTGGGAGCCGTCTAGTGTTGATATCCTGATCAGCTGTCTTCACGTATCCACTACGTATCTGATTTGAGTTTTGTGGTTCCCGTAGTGGAACAAGTGGTTTATATAGTGGATTTGGAAATGAAGATAGCATGCTAAGATTTAATTCTGGTATTTATACACAGCACACTACTAATGATATTGTTTTACAGAGCATGCTAATTTTGAATATCCAGTTTACGTATGTTTTTACTTGATGTGCAGCAAATTATAATTTCTGTTCCAATAATCGTTTTACCATAAGTTGTTTTACTTGTTATTCATATAGTGGTGTTGCTGAGCAAGCAATTGCTCACCCTTGCAGAATATTTTATATGTATTGCAGATGCCTAGGAGATTCTTGCGCGGTAGTCAGGGCAGAGTTCCAGCTCCTTTCGTGTCAGGCTCCTCTGAGGTAGTTGTGTTCAGACCAGATGAGGTCTGTTGAGTTGCTGTATTAAATTAGTGGTTAGGATTGTGTATGGTAATTTGGGTTGTGTTAGTTGAGTAACCTAAGTTATACTTAAACCTGGAAAAGGTCTTGGTAAAGGGGTCGTAGTTATGTATTATTAATGAGTTAGACTGAATTATGATTGTTAGTATTGTTGTTGGTGACGTCAACTCCTGACCCCGGGGTTGAGGCCGTCACAGTTGGTATCAGAACTACAGGTTTGAGTCCCTGATTTAGGTTAAGAGTGGAGTCAAAAGAGTGCAAGAAGGGTTATGTGTAGATGTGGGTTAGCAACTCAATCAGAGGAGCGAGTCTATGAGTTTAGTCAAGGGTTTCGGAAGCGTAACCCTGACGTTTATTAAGGATTGACTGGAACTGCCCTAACCTAGAGTACGTCTTCTTTGTATGTGTATTATTCGTAATGTTCGATAGAGATTTTTAGTTTTCCCTCGAGAAAATGAGTTTGATTGCGAGGATTTAGCATGGAGCGGGCTCTTGTTGTGTCAGTTGAGAAGACGCCAACGTTATTTCTAAATATCGCATTTTCTGTGTCAAGAAATGTTATTGGACTGATTGTGTGACCTCGGTGAGTTCGGATAGCGTGACAATAGTCAGAGGCTGTTATGACGACTAAGTTTGGTAGTGAATGTGGGTTAGAATGGGAGGTGATATCTTTGACCTCTTTTATTTCCTTCCTTGAAATGTATTTTATCTCCAGAGTAATTGTTTCTTATTCCATAAGTTGTTTATCTTTCTTGTGAGAAAGTTGTGAACCCGAGGTAAGCTACTTAGGGTTCTGTTGATCTTCTTACAAATCAGATTCTTTCTTTTCTATTTGTGAATTTCCTATCTGAACATTGTTTCTTTCCTTGGTGACTCTTTTGGTTGATTGGGGCAAACAATGCATATGAATTGACCATTTGTCTATGTGACAAAAGGGTCTGGTGGAACGCCACCGAGTTATGTGTTGTGACTGTATGGTACTAAGACTGGCCATGTTATATACTTGTATGGTTGCTCTCATTCATACTTATATCTTCCCCACTGTTCCTTCTTATTCGATTGATTCCTTGACTTTGAAATTTCATTTGAAGTCCCGAGGCAGTGGTTTGTCAGTAGCTTTTGTGATTAGACGGTCTTGGTCATTGAAAGTAAATGAGAGTTGACTGTCGGGAGAAAATAGAATTTTTGCATCGGGTTGCTAGTATCTTAGAAATGATAATAGTAGAGAGGATTTATGACTCGATATGGAAGGTTGCGGATTTAGAAAAGGTAATTTTTGTGGAGGATAGGTTAATGGTAGGAGATAAGAAGTCGCCCTGAGAAGGAAGAGTAATTCAGTGATCGATGAATCACTTGAGGATGATAAGAAATCATCCTGGAGGAATGGTTGGTTGAAATTTGGACCATGGTGCCTAGAGGAGTCCAGCATTCCTTAAGCTTGACTTGAATTACTAGCTGACTTTGTGTAAGTGGTGGCTGATATAACCAGCCAGCTTTTGTTGTATATCAGATCAGTTTAGCTATTGTACTTGAGTAGTGATGGGAAGTGGGTCAGTTGTTGTGATATTGGGGAGCCGTGCTACGGTGTTTGGTTTCCTTGTATTTTAGTTCCCTGAACTGTTATTGATTCTGCTACTATCATTGTTGTTGTGGTCGCTAGTGCTATTAATCTAGATTTCTTTGGTAAGTGGACCCCGGTATTAAGGACATGGGTATTTTATTGGGCAACATTTTCCTGATACAGGTGCACCATTTAAACTGTGATATCTTTTATTAAACATTTTGTTATGTTTTGAATAAAACTCATTTATATATTCCAGGAAAATACCACCCAAGAAAGCTACCCAGTCTAAGAAAATAATAATAGTTTTGCGGAGGGTCCAGCTATAAATAAAATTCTAGATTTGTTGCGCCAGCAGTAGCAACAACAGTTGCAGCTAATCCAACAAGTTCAGCAACATCAACTACTGTTGCAGTAGCAACAGCAAGGAGTGAACCCAAGTGTTTGTTTCAAATCTTATCGGTATATGTGTTTGGATGTTTAAAAATAACATAAATTGATTATTTTAATTTTTATATGTCCAAAATAAAATATAGATTATAACGACCCGTATATTTTTATTATCATTTAAATGTGTAATTATGGAATAAATAATTAAATAAAATATTTGTGTGGGTTCAGTCAGTGGGTTATTACTCTGTCACTATGTGTATGTGATCACTAGTATAGGGAATTGAATTGCGTGGTTAATTAATGAATTGTATGATTTTGTATCGTTGCTAAAGATGGTATTATTGCAGTTTTTTTTCCATAAATATTTGGAATGTCTCTAAAATTATTTTATGGTTTTATAATTATAGTAATCATTTATGGGATTTTATAAAATTTAGAAATTAATATTTCATCAATTATTTAACCTTGTATGATTTTCTGATTGCATTTATTTGTTAAAAATCTGGATTTAATTCCCGAATTCTTCCAAAATTATGAAACTCATATTTATTGAAGTTGGGAATATTCCGGGAATTTTAAAATTATTTTGGAAATTTTTGGGATTAATTTCACCTGCGCGTTGATTCGTTTAATCAAGAAAAGTGGGTATAAATTGCATTTCAGAAATTGTTTTAAAATCTCAGAATTTATATTTTTATAAACTCCGGGATATTTATGATATTTTAAAACTATTTTTGTAATTTTCGGAGGCTGTTTTATTCGCACCTCGTTCCGTTAATTTCGAACTTTGGGGCAAAAATAGACCTTTAAATCTTTGTAATTATCCCAAAAGTTACGTGTCTATTTTATTAACACGTGTCCTGAGTCACAGATACGGGGCATTGTAGTAGAATTTTGGAAATTTAAAACATCAATTATCTTTTTCTTCCTCCTGGCCTAATCTCTCGTTTTTCACTCTCGAAATCTCTCAATCACTCCTCTCTATCTCTTCTTTTCCCTCTCCTTCTTCCTCTTTTCTCTATTCCTTTGATTTTCTCCTCCGTTTTCTGGTTTTCCGGTGAGTCCTAGCCGGATTTTCCGGTGATCTCTTCGATTCTCCCTTGTTTTCAGATTATATACATGCACCTATATATATATATATATGGCTGTGTATATGTGTGTGCGTGAGTGTGTGTGTGGGTGTGTGTGTGTTACCTGCATTATGTGTGTGGGCGGCGGTGGCCGTGTGGTTGTTGGCCGTGCTCTGTGTTGGTTCCCTATTGGGTTTGTTGCGGGTTATGTTGTTTGGCCTGTTAGGCCGTGGTTTGATTTTTCCAATTTCTTTTTATTTCTGCAGGAACTTTTATTGATTTGTTTCGTGAAATAAAATGTATAGTATGCGGGAAATTAATTTCATAATTGGTGGAATTTATGTTGGAAACCCGAAATTTATCGGGTACCAATAAATTTTACCGCCGTTGAGGATGAACTTCAGTGAGTCGACGGTGGACAGTGATGATCCCATTCTGAGTCCTAATTTAATAAATAAATAAAACGATTGTATAAAATGTTTTCGAAACTAGATTAATACTTGTATTACTAGTTATATCGAAATATGAGTTACGTTGTATTGTGGAATGCGGCGCTTTTTTGATATAGAAGTACGGTTTTTTGGAACTGCCATTTAAAAATTAAGAGGTCAGTAACTGTAATGATTGGATTATTGGTTTGTTGATTGTTGAGACGTCGAGTTGTTCGACGGGTAGGCCGATAAACAGAGGAGGTGCTGCCCGAATTTTCGGAAATTAAATTCAGAAATTCGGGACATACCCTGTAATTGTCGGAACGTCGAGCGAGTATAAATAAGTATATACATATATTTTATGCAGAACTTGATTGTATGCTGTGGTGAACATTTTTTTCCAAAACCCAATAACCCTAATTTCGTAGAAGGACGAGTATTTGTATTTTCTGAAAATGAACACCAAACCGATTTCTTGAGAAAATGAACCCTGACTGTTATGTGTGTTATTGTATTATAATAGAACATATAAGTACGAGTCAGGATTGTTATCGTTTGGGTAGGATTGGTGTCAAGGATATGTCAAGCATACCTAGATGTCTAACATAGGGTATTTCGGCTCTGTAGGTTCTAGTCGAAGGACTCAGGAATTGATATCAAACTAAGATAATCTAGTGATCAGTCGGCAAGTGCCTCAAGGTTTCCAAGCGAAGAACCCTGAGAGTCCTGGATACTATCTTGAGATAGATTGCTGCGAAGCAGGGATGTCTTCTAGTGAGACAATCATTTTTTCCATGAGAGCCCGAACGTTCAATTCTATCAAAATCAGTCAGTGATAGTCGTAAAGCTCTACAAGGCAAGTACCCTGACCATTCTTTTATGGTTCAGTACGTATGAATAGCTAAATGTTTTATTCTCGTAATGGAACATAAACGTTTTAAGTTACGTATCCCCTGTTCTTGAAAATGTTGTTAAATATTATGTTTTGGGGAAAAGTAACTTCTGAAAAGACCTATCTCTAAATGTGATTAAAATGAAAAAAAGTTGTGAATAGTGTGCTGTGATAGAAATGATTTTGAAAATGAGATTGGTACAAGTGTTTTGAAAACTGGATAAAACGATCAGATATGGGATACGTTGGGGCCAGAGTAGGCCTATTGAGGTGGCGTAAGAGGCTAATTCGGTTGCGCGCACTGTATAACCGATTAGTCCAGCAGGTCAGAGACGTAACTAGTTTCTGAGTTTCGAAACAGGTATATAGGATGGCAGTGGGAGCCGTCTAGTGTTGATATCCTGATCAGCTGTCTTCACGTATCCACTACGTATCTGATTTGAGTTTTGTGGTTCCCGTAGTGGAACAAGTGGTTTATATAGTGGATTTGGAAATGAAGATAGCATGCTAAGATTTAATTCTGGTATTTATACACAGCACACTACTAATGATATTGTTTTACAGAGCATGCTAATTTTGAATATCCAGTTTACGTATGTTTTTACTTGATGTGCAGCAAATTATAATTTCTGTTCCAATAATCGTTTTACCATAAGTTGTTTTACTTGTTATTCATATAGTGGTGTTGCTGAGCAAGCAATTGCTCACCCTTGCAGAATATTTTATATGTATTGCAGATGCCTAGGAGATTCTTGCGCGGTAGTCAGGGCAGAGTTCCAGCTCCTTTCGTGTCAGGCTCCTCTGAGGTAGTTGTGTTCAGACCAGATGAGGTCTGTTGAGTTGCTGTATTAAATTAGTGGTTAGGATTGTGTATGGTAATTTGGGTTGTGTTAGTTGAGTAACCTAAGTTATACTTAAACCTGGAAAAGGTCTTGGTAAAGGGGTCGTAGTTATGTATTATTAATGAGTTAGACTGAATTATGATTGTTAGTATTGTTGTTGGTGACGTCAACTCCTGACCCCGGGGTTGAGGCCGTCACAGTTGGTATCAGAACTACAGGTTTGAGTCCCTGATTTAGGTTAAGAGTGGAGTCAAAAGAGTGCAAGAAGGGTTATGTGTAGATGTGGGTTAGCAACTCAATCAGAGGAGCGAGTCTATGAGTTTAGTCAAGGGTTTCGGAAGCGTAACCCTGACGTTTATTAAGGATTGACTGGAACTGCCCTAACCTAGAGTACGTCTTCTTTGTATGTGTATTATTCGTAATGTTCGATAGAGATTTTTAGTTTTCCCTCGAGAAAATGAGTTTGATTGCGAGGATTTAGCATGGAGCGGGCTCTTGTTGTGTCAGTTGAGAAGACGCCAACGTTATTTCTAAATATCGCATTTTCTGTGTCAAGAAATGTTATTGGACTGATTGTGTGACCTCGGTGAGTTCGGATAGCGTGACAATAGTCAGAGGCTGTTATGACGACTAAGTTTGGTAGTGAATGTGGGTTAGAATGGGAGGTGATATCTTTGACCTCTTTTATTTCCTTCCTTGAAATGTATTTTATCTCCAGAGTAATTGTTTCTTATTCCATAAGTTGTTTATCTTTCTTGTGAGAAAGTTGTGACCCCGAGGTAAGCTACTTAGGGTTCTGTTGATCTTCTTACAAATCAGATTCTTTCTTTTCTATTTGTGAATTTCCTATCTGAACATTGTTTCTTTCCTTGGTGACTCTTTTGGTTGATTGGGGCAAACAATGCATATGAATTGACCATTTGTCTATGTGACAAAAGGGTCTGGTGGAACGCCACCGAGTTATGTGTTGTGACTGTATGGTACTAAGACTGGCCATGTTATATACTTGTATGGTTGCTCTCAGTCATACTTATATCTTCCCCACTGTTCCTTCTTATTCGATTGATTCCTTGACTTTGAAATTTCATTTGAAGTCCCGAGGCAGTGGTTTGTCAGTAGCTTTTGTGATTAGACGGTCTTGGTCATCGAAAGTAAATGAGAGTTGACTGTCGGGAGAAAATAGAATTTTTGCATCGGGTTGCTAGTATCTTAG
This sequence comes from Apium graveolens, assembly GCF_009905375.1. NCBI lineage: Eukaryota > Viridiplantae > Streptophyta > Magnoliopsida > Apiales > Apiaceae > Apium > Apium graveolens. Next base: position 123,995,406 of record NC_133657.1, read on the forward strand.
AAATGATAATAGTAGAGAGGATTTATGACTCGATATGGAAGGTTGCGGATTTAGAAAAGGTAATTTTTGTGGAGGATAGGTTAATGGTAGGAGATAAGAAGTCGCCCTGAGAAGGAAGAGTAATTCAGTGATCGATGAATCACTTGAGGATGATAAGAAATCATCCTGGAGGAATGGTTGGTTGAAATTTGGACCATGGTGCCTAGAGGAGTCCAGCATTCCTTAAGCTTGACTTGAATTACTAGCTGACTTTGTGTAAGTGGTGGCTGATATAACCAGCCAGCTTTTGTTGTATATCAGATCAGTTTAGCTATTGTACTTGAGTAGTGATGGGAAGTGGGTCAGTTGTTGTGATATTGAGGAGCCGTGCTACGGTGTTTGGTTTCCTTGTATTTTAGTTCCCTGAACTGTTATTGATTCTGCTACTATCATTGTTGTTGTGGTCGCTAGTGCTATTAATCTAGATTTCTTTGGTAAATGGACCCCGGTATTAAGGACATGGGTATTTTATTGGGCAACATTTTCCTGATACAGGTGCACCATTTAAACTGTGATATCTTTTGTTAAACATTTTGTTATGTTTTGAATAAAACTCATTTATATATTCCAGGAAAATGCCACCCAAGAAAGCTACCCAGTCTAAGAAAATAATAATAGTTTTGCGGAGGGTCCAGCTATAAATAAAATTCTAGATTTGTTGCGCCAGCAGTAGCAACAATAGTTGCAGCTAATCCAACAAGTTCAGCAACATCAACTACTGTTGCAGTAGCAACAGCAAGGAGTGAACCCAAGTGTTTGTTTCAAATCTTATCAGAATGTTAACCTCTCTGATTTTAAAAGTGAACCTAATCCAGTAACTGCTGAGGCATGGGTAAAAGAAATTGAGGAAGTTTTCAACCTCGTTCTAGTAAGTGATAACCTTAAGACGAATTATGCAAGCTATTTCTTGAAAAATAAGGTGAATTATTGGTGGGAGTCAATCAGGGTGTTAGAAGGAGAAGGCCCTGTTTCATGGGCTAGGTATACTGAGTTATTTTTCGAAAAGTATTTCCTAGATTATGTGCGGAGTCAAATGAAAATTGAGTTTCTAGAACTGAAACAAGGTGAAAGAAGTGTGTTAGAATTTGAGGCCAAGTTTACAGAATTGGCCCGATTAGTTCTTGAGTATGTAAGTACGGAGAGTTAGAAGGCAAGGAGGTTTCAACAAGGGTTGAAGCCTGAGATTCGCAGAGGAGTTATGGTATTGCAACTTAAGACATACTCCTCTATGGTTCAGGTCGCCCTGGTAATGGAAAGTGACCAGAAGTTGACTGTTAAGGACAAAAGTGATAAGAGAAGGAAGTCGAAAGGTGTTAAGGATAGAGCAGACCAAGGAGAATCCATTCAAGGATTGGAGAATGGGTTTGGCCGGAACAGGAGTAAGAGGTTCCGGAGATAGAGTTTATTACGGGCTATGTCTAGTGTTACTTCGGTTGCTTTCACTCCAGCCTAGTTAGTCAAGTGAGCAGTGGATTGCAAGTCCCGTGACAGGAGGCGCAGTGGTGCGTGGAAAAAGAATGTGCAATATTTCAAGTATGGATATATGGGTCATTATGCATCAGAATGTAATCCAGAAAATCCAGGAGTTATGCATCGCAATTATGGGAAGAGTGGCCATATTGCAAGAAATTGTAGAACGGTTATTCAAGATATTACATCCCAAAGGCCAACATCCAGCACAGTTAGAGATAGAATTTTTCACAAGAACCAAGAAATCAAGCGTTTAAAAGTTGGGCGTAGTTGTAGTTGATTTGACACCCTTCGAGCTAGAAGAGTTCGGTGCGATTTTTGGATCGAGTTGGTTGTCCTGTAGAAAGGTAAGGAGTGGTTTTTAGAAGAAGCGAAGTGTAAAGTGTACATAAGCCAATAGTAAGGTGAGTTGCTGAATGCAGAAGCAACATAAGAAGTTCTTCCAATTATGCTGGGAAAGGAGTAATAAGCTAAGAATATAAGGTAGATCCACCATGTGTGAAGATACGAAGAAGAGAAAGTTGGAGTAATAAATAAATGCCCTGGAGTCTCTAGAGGTCAGTGGAACGAAATAATTAGTGCGATGATTGCGAAAGTGATTGGAAGGGAAGTGAGTATACTAGATAGAGACCCCTGAGATGCACCAGTAATGTTGCTGGAAAGAGGAATGAAAATTATGAGATTGTGTACTGATTATTGGGAATTTAACAAAATGATAAATAAGAATAGGTAACCTCTGTAAAGGATTGGTTACTTATGTGATCTAATTCAAGGAGTGTGTGATTTCTACAGGATTGACTTAAGATACAACATGAGGGCATGTCAAGGATTGCGATTAGGATGAGTTATGAGCGTTGTAAGGTGGGTGATATCATGTGGAGTGACAAATATATGAGTCGTCTATAAAGATTTAAAGAACGTGGTGTATAAGGAGTACTTCGAAAAGCCCATTATATTTATTGATAACATCCTCGCCCATCTAAGGGCTAAGGAAGGCCAAGTTGAAAACTTAAAGAAATGTCTGTGAAAGGTTGAGAAGTAACAATTGTATACTAAGCTTCAAAAGTATGAGAATTTGATCAAAATTGATTATGAGCTATGGTTGTTTAAGTAACTACCCACCAAGAAGGGTCCATTCAGAGATAGATGTCTTGAGTAGAAAAGGAAATTGAATATTATTAAGATTATTGAAGAGTTAGCGGGAGAATGGAAGAAGTTAGAAATTGAAGATTTAAGTACTTGGAGGTAATAGGGAGTAGTTGTATAAGATCACTTTTCAGTCAGAAGGAATGGGATGAATCAAGAAGTATTAAGAAGAAGTTATGAATCAAGAAGTGGATAGTTTAAAAGGAAAGGAAAGTCGTATCCAAAAGGATAGTGGAGGGTCCTATTTACCTGGAAGCATTCGGGCATACCAAGACATGACAAAGAACTGTTGGGCAATTATCGATAAGTCGACGAAGTCTGCATGTTTTCCCCCAAATAATGAAAGGTACCCTTGGATAAGCTAACATGGCGGTATTTGAATAAAATTGTGACAAAGTAGGAGTAGAGATATTATGATTAATTCAGCTTCTCAAGAGTGTAGTGGTGTTGATTCGGAAGAGAGTTGAAATAACTCGGGATATACAAAAAGAGAAAGCGGATTTGCATCGAAAGAATATGAATATATAGAATGAGGATTATGGTATAGGCAAAAGTTTTACCTTGAAAGAGATTGGTTAAGTCTGAATAAAAGGGACAAGTAGAGTCCTAAATGTGCTGAACTGTTCGAGGTATAAAGAAATATAGGTAAAGGTGTCTAGGAGTTGGTGTTATCACCGCAGCTGCAATATATATATATATATATATAATATGATATATGTGTCAATGTTGAAGCAATATGTATCTGATTCGAACTAAGTCGTTGATTAGGAGCCAACGGGCTCTCATTCAAATTTGTTTTGTGCGGAATAATCGATCCAAATCCTAGATCGTTAAGAGCGAGTCCTTAGTAATGAAATTATGTCTTAGTGAGTATGCGTTGAATAAATTTCCGAGTAGAAGAGTCTACCTGGAAGTTAGAGTCAGATATGCTTGACAAATATCCTCACTGATTTAGTTAGATCGGATTCTGAGGACAGAATCTTTTAAGGGGGGAAGGATATAACGACCCATATATTTTTATTATCATTTAAATGTGTAATTATGGAATAAATAATTAAATAAAATATTTGTGTGGGTTCAGTCAGTGGGTTATTACTCTGTCACTATGTGTATGTGATCACTAGTATAGGGAATTGAATTGCGTGATCAATTAATGAATTGTATGATTTTGTATCGTTGCTAAAGATGGTATTATTGCAGTTTTATTTCCATAAATATTTAGAATGTCTCTAAAATTATTTTTATGGTTTTATAATTATAGTAATCAATTATGGGATTTTATAAAATTTAGAAATCAATATTTCATCAATTATTTAACCTTGTATGATTTTCTGATTGCATTTATTTGTTAAAAATATGTATTTAATTCCCGAATTCTTCCAAAATTATGAAACTCATATTTACTTAAGTTGGGAACATTCCGAGAATTTTAAAATTATTTTGGAAATTTTTGGGATTAATTTCACTTGCGCGTTGATTCGTTTAATCAAGAAAAGCGGGTATAAATTACGTTTCAGAAATTGTTTTAAAATCTTGGAATTTATGTTTTTGTAAACTTTGGGATATTTATGACATTTTAAAACTATTTTCGTAATTTTCGGAGGCTGTTTTATTCGCACCTCGTTCCGTTAATTTCGAATTTCGGGGCAAAATAGAACCTTTAAATCTTCGTAATTATCCTAAAAGTTACGTGTCTATTTTATTAACACGTGTCCTGAGTCACAGATACGTGGCATTGAAGTAGCATTTTGGAAATTTAAAACATCAATTATCTTTTTCTTCCTCCTGTCCTAATCTCTCGTTTTTCACTCTCGAAATCTCTCAATCCCTCATCTCTATCTCTTCTTTTCCCTCTCCTTCTTCCTCTTTTCTCTATTCCTTCGATTTTCTCCTCCATTTTCTGGTTTTCCGGTGAGTCCTAGCCAGATTTTCCGGTGATCTCTTCGATTCTCCATTATTTTCAGATTATATACATGCACCTATATATATATATGGTTGTGTATATATGTGTGCGTGAGTGTGTGTATGGGTGTGTGTGTGTGTGTTACCTGAATTGTGTGTGTGGGCGGCGGTGGTCGTGTGGTTGTTGGCCGTGCTCTATGTTGGTTCTCTGTTGGGTTTGTTGCGGGTTCTGTTGTTTGGCCTGTTAGGCCATGGTTTGATATTTCCAATTTCTTTTTATTTCTGCAGGAACTTTTATTGATTTGTTTCGTGAAATAAAATGTATGGTATGCGGGAAATTAATTTTGTAATCGGTGGAATTTATGTTGGAAACCCGAAATTTATCGGGTACCCGTAAATTTTACCGCTGTTGACGAGGAACTTCGGTGAGTCGAAGATGGACAGTGATGATCCCATTCTGAGTCCTAATTTAATAAATAAATAAAACGATTGTATAAAATGTTTTCGAAACTAGATTAATACTTGTATTACTAGTTATATCGAAATATGAGTTACGTTGTATTGTGGAATGCGGATGGTAACTGTAATGATTGGATTGTTGGTTTGTTGATTGTTGAGACGTCGAGTTATTCGACGGGTAGGCTGATAAACGGAGGAGGTGCTGCCCGAATTTTTGGAAATTAAATTCGGAAATTCGGGACATACCCTGTAATTGTCGGAACGTCGAGTGAGTATAAATAAGTATATACATATAATTTGTGCGAAACTTGATTGTATGCTGTGGTGAACATTTTTTTGCCAAAACCCAATAACCCTAATTTCGTAGAAGGACGAGTATGCGTATTTTCTGAAAATGAACACTAAACCGATTTCTCAAGAAAATGAACCCTGACTGTTATGTGTGTTATTGTATTATAATAGAACATATAAGTACGAGTCGGGATTGTTATCGTTTGGGTAGGATTGGTGTCAAGGATATGTCAAGCATACCTAGACGTCTAACGTAGGGTATTTCGGCTCTGTAGGTTCTAGTCGAAGGACTCAGGAATTGATATCAAACTAAGATAATCTAGTGATCAGTCGGCAAGTGCCTCGAGGTTTCCAAGCGAAGAACCCTGAGAGTCCTGGATACTATCTTGAGATAGATTACTGCGAAGCAGGGATGTCTTTTAGTGAGACAATCATTTTTTCCATGAGAGCCCGAACGTTCAAGTCTATCAAAATCAGTCAGTGATAGTCGTAAAGCTCTGCAAGGCAAGTACCCCTGACCATTCTTCTATGGTTCAGTACGTATGAATAGCTAAATGTTTTATTCTCGTAAAGGAACATAAACGTTTTAAGTTACGTATTCCCTGTTCTTGAAAATGTTGTTTAAAATTATGTTTTGGGGAAAAGTAACTTCTGAAAAGACCTATCTCTAAATGTGATTAAAATGAAAAGAAGTTGTGAATAGTGTGCTGTGACAGAAATGATTTTGAAAATGAGATAGGTACAAGTGTTTTGAAAAATGGATAAAACGATCAGATATGGGATACGTTGGGGCCAGAGTAGGCCTATTGAGGTGGCGTAAAAGGCTAATTCGGTTGCGCGCACTGTATAACCGATTAGTCCAGCAGGTCAGAGACCTAGCTCATCTCTGAGTTCTGAAATAGGTATATAGGATGGCAGTGGGAGTCGTCCAGTGTTGATAGCCTGGTCAGCTGTCTTCACATATCCACTACGTATCTGATTTGAGTTTTGTGGTTCCCGTAGCTAAACAAGTGGTTTATATAGTGGATTAGGAAATGAAGATAACATGCTAAGATTTAATTCTGGTATTTATAAACAGCACACTACTAATGATATTGTTTTACAGAGCATGCTAATTTTGAATATCCACTTTACGTATGTTTTTACTTGATGTGCAGCAAATTATAATTTATGTTCCAATAATCATTTTACCATAAGTTCTTTTACTTGTTATTCATATAGTGGTACTGCTGAGCAAGCAATTGCTCACCCTTGTAGAATATTTTATATGTATTGTAGATGCCTAGGAGATTCTTGCACGGTAGTCAGGGCAGAGTTCCAGCTCCTTTCGTGTCAGACTCCTCTGAGGTAGTTGTGTTCAGACCAGATGAGGTCTGTTGAGTTGCTGCATTAAATTAGTGGTTAGGATTGTGTATGGTAATTTGGGTTGTGTTAGTTGAGTAACCTAAGTCATACTTAAACCTGGAAAAGGTCTTGGTAAAGGGGTTGTAGTTATGTATTATTAATGAGTTGGACTGAATTATGATTGTTAGTATTGTTGTTGGTGACGTCAACTCCTGACCCCGGGGTTGAGGCCGTCACATAGATAATTGTCATATCTTCTTATTTATTTTTATGTTGATTTATGATTTTATAGGAAATATATGGATTTTATAAATTCTTTTTCCGAGTATTTATAAACTATTTTATACAATCGGGAACCAACCGACGTCACCCGTTTTTACGTTTTTATAACCCGAAACTCTTCCGAGAACTCCTTCCTAACCTATTTGCAATATTCCGAGCATTTTCCATGTTTTGACTTTTTCGATCCGGCGTACGATTTGTCCTACGCGGGTCCCGGCGCAATATTTTCGATACATTATTCATTTCGGTAAATCAATAAAACTCGTATTTTCGATAAACGGGATCTTTTTATTAAACTATTACAATTATCACCTCGTAATACGTGTAACCAGGCGCTTAGACCAAGACCGTAGTACAAATTGTACCGATTCGGATAATTATCCTGAAAACCGGTACCATTTGGATATGTTTTTATAAATAAACGTACCATTTTATATCCGGAATGATCCAATGGGATACTAATTTTCCATAATTATAAATAGCCTTTACCGTATTTTATTTCTTACTGAAAATCATTTGCAAACAGTAATTATAGAATTTTCCAGAGAAAAACCCTAATTTCATAAAACCTTCTGAGAATCAAACTACAGTTTCAAGGTGTTATTGAAATCCGTTTGGAAAGCTCTGGTAACCAAAACGAAGGATTTGGAGTGTACTTTCAGATTCCAGAACTTGTTTCACTGCAGAATAAAAGGTTTATTTTCTGTAATTTTATTTATTTTCGAATTATTTTGATTAATAATATGAATTTTTGTTCGGATGATTATTTGATTGATTTGATGCTTGCATGTTGTAGTGCTTGTTTTCCTGATGATTTTCATATGTCATATGACTGATTTGGAGTTCAATAACATGTTCAAAATTGACTTTAATTTTCGAATTTTAAAATTAGGGTTTATAACCCGTATGAATGTTCTTAATTGAAATTTAGGGCTTTTTGTTCTAGGGATTATTAGATGTTGAAATATAGTGGGTTTTATTCCTCATGAAATTTGCAATCGATTGGTTTATATCTCGTTAATAGATGATTCATGGTTTGAACGGAGTTGTGTTTTGAAGTTTACGCCGGCTCACCGGAAACCGGCGAGTTTCTTGAGCTTTTTCCGGCCAATTCTGGAAAGGGTTGTGTGTTTTGATTGCATATACAAGTTGCTGGTAGCCTGTAGTTTAATTCAGGACAGTTTGGTGGCCATAGATGGCCGGAATCGTGTTCTCCGGCCACAATCCGGCGAGTCGACGGCGGGGTTTTGCAAAATTGCAAACAGACCCCCGAACTTTTGAAGAAGATGAAGTTTAGTCCCTGAGCTTTCCAGAACTTGCAAATTTAGGATTCCTGTTTATAAATTATTTAAAAATCATATTTACTATTTATTTTAATTATAAAATTTCATTTTAATTTCTGAAAATTCCAAAAATTATTATTTTAATTCCAAAAATTATTTTTAATTCAAAAATAAATCTGAATTAATTAGTTATTTAATTTTAGTTAATAATTGATTAGTTAATTGGTTAATTAATTCAAAAATTAATTGATTAATTGATTTAATTAATTATTAATTTATTTTAGTTAATTATTTAATTAGATTTAATTATCTATTAATGATTTAAAAATTCCGAAAAATAATTTCGAGCTTTAAAATATTACTTTAAATTGTTTTCAAGGCTCGATAATTATTAGAAAATTATTTTTAAGCCAGATGTGGCCAACCGAACCCTGTTTATTGCTTTAAAATTGATCCAACGACCCATTTTAATTCCGATTTTTTTTTAAAAATCATACTAAATACCCGAAAGCCTGTTTATGACCTGACACTTCTCTATAAATGGAATGTCATCGATTGTTTGACGTGCTATGTGTTATATGTGACTTGTTTGTTTGAAGGTCGGTCTATATGTTCGATATTTACTTGTTTATAGCATAACTTTCAATCCGTTAGTCTGATTTAGGTAAAACGAATGGTAGATAGAAGTGTATATCAAATAGAATTGTATGAGTTGAGTATTGATAGATGCTTATGATATGTGAGCAGAAGAGGCAAGGTGTAGGAAAGGGAAACAGATAGTCGAGGAGTAGGAGATTGTGATTGGAAGTTAGAGAAGTATAGCAAACTAGTTCCAGGAAAGTGTTCTGAACTTTCTTGAGATATATTGTAGTTGATTGATAGCCCTGTTTTATATTGCAAGTGCTTTGAAGCACTGAACCCTAAACCTTGATTCCAGTTGTTGATCTTTGAGCCGTAAACCTTATTCTTTCTAAACCATTGATTGTTGTATACTCGAATACGAACCACAGATATACGATACTACTCCACAAATACATACAAACTAAATGCCAAACACTGAATAAAATTACTTACATACTCAAACCATGGTACCTTATGCTTTGAAAGACCAAATCCTTGCAACCTTGAAACTTTGATTCCTTTGTTATCCAATTCTTTCATTACCTAACAGCCATTCTTTGAAATTGCCATATTGATCCTTTGTGAAGATTGAAACCATTTCATTATTGAACATCCAATGTTGCTTATGATTTTGTTTATTGCTTTACATTGTTTATTTTGTTATTATGTTAGAATTGGATTGTTTTATAAAATTGTGGACCAGATGCGTGTTCAGACCAGATTGGTGGTCAAGTTAGGCCAATGTGTGCCTTGGATCCAGTAATTAAAGCAGAGTTGTGTGCCTTTCTCGGGGTTAGTGCGTGACTGATCAGCAGCCTAACCTTGGTTTTAAAATAAAAATATAATATCCAATTCTAAATCATTAATCATTGTTCACTTGATACCTTAACCCTTTTCACTTGATGATCATTATTCTCAGTCTTGTCATTGTGACTTGCTGAGCTAGTTAGCTCATTTGTGCAATGTTTATGTTCTTTTCCAGTTAAGAAGGAACCAATTGGTAGCGAGGATCCCCATTCCAGCGCGAGAGCTAGGGGTCCAGGTTGATCGAGTTAAGCTAGCTGACAGTTTTTGAGATAGTTTAAGTTTGTAAAAGTTTGTAATAATGTTTAATGTTCAGTTCTAAGTTTGAATAGTGGGGATTTGGACGTTTGTAATATAAGTGTATGTGTGTGGCTTGTGTACATACTTTAACCTGTTGCGGTCCGTGGTAGTTGGTAAGTAGGGTCACTACATATTATTATTATCTTTATTATTGTTATAAGCATGTTATAAATAAGGTATGTGTATGTGTGTGGACCCAAAACTTCTGACCCGGGTTTGGAGGGCGCCACAACTTGATCCTCTAGTTAGTTCGATAACTTCTTTTTGGGTTGTGTAACTCATTAATTTACTCAGATACTTAGCGACGAGGTTGCTTTTGGAGGGGATTAGAGTTGGACTTATTTCACCTAATAATTTTCTTATTTTTAGCGGTCTGGATTTGAGAAGCTGCGTCTCTTTTTTTACTTTTAATCTTTGGAATATGTTATTTATTTTTGGATCTAGACTTGAATAATTTTGCGACATTTTGGAAATTAGTTTAATAAATTGATAAGCCTTTAAGTATACTGTAGATGGGGGTGGATACAGTAGTAACAATTAAATTGAATGAAGTACTCAATAGTGAAGAGCAGTTTTTAAATAATAAATAAAAATTGATTACAAAACTCTCTCAAAGGATGAACATATATCCTTGAGAGCTGCTAGGTTATGTGTATGACAAAACAATACTCGAAACCTCTAGTGTTAACCTAATATGTGCTTATATACTGCATAGTTACACAATCAATCTAGTTGATATAATACACATGAATAAGGAATCCTAATACATATCCAGCTATTAATTGCTAAAAATAAGTAAAGTCCTACACCGAAATATCTCTACAAATATATCCTCCTGTGATATCTCCTGATTTCTAGCTTGACAAATACTAATATGAAAATATACCGACTACAAGTACTGATCGGCAAATACTGATGATGAATGTTGATGATGTCACCCTTTGTCAAACTCTGATATCACAAGTACTGATGGCAAAATTTGATAGTAAATACTGATATCATCAATTATATCTAAAAACATCCCCCAACTTGTGCATTAAGTAATTATGTACAAGTTCCTAATTGATGATGTCAAAACTATCTAAATACAGAAATATTAACAAATGTATAGTCTTACAATCAGTGTATCAGACTTTATCTCCAGTCTTGAACTCTGGAATATCATGTAGCTTCATCAAAGAACTTTTTAAGTAGATTTTCTTCAGCTACATTCAAATACATCTTTATCCTCAGTTTGATATCCTTCATCTCTTCAGTTGATTCATCATTTTGATAGATATCTGCTTTAAGATCATGAAGATTAGATCTGCTAAGTGATAGATCTGCCAAGTGATAAATCATCTAGCTCCAAAAATCTAACCTTCTTCCCAAGTGATGAACAGTACTTTGGAACTATAGTTCGTTCCAAGTGAAAACTAATTAGCATATATCTTTACCAAGACTCTTGATGAATCAACATTCACATGATTAGTAAGTGAGCTAGGTATGCTTAATTTTTCATAACTATTGAGATTATTTGTTAATTACTATATTAACTAACTAGATATCATGTTATGATACTTGTCTGAAAATGCTTTTAGATTTAGTAAGTTATACTCTATCAACAACTATTCTTAGTAGTTGGTAGTCATAACGAATGTCTGGATTCTCAATGGCTAGCAGTTGATGAACTTTTCCATCAACGACTATGCACTTTATCGTAGCCAATAAAAGTGGGTCATCCTAAACCGTTAGATATGGATACGTGTGTCAATTATATATCTATATTTAAGGTCATTTCTGGTAATGCGTCACCCACCTCTTTATTGTTTCACAGTTACTTTTTGCATAAATTGGTAATTTACTCATTTAATTTAATTTAATTCTTGAGAGTACAAATAATGACCAGACTTCGTCAATTCATTCATATATACTCTCAAAGTTTTCTAAGGCAAAAAGAACTTTTCTCTCTTTCTCTCTCCTCAAGCAAAAACCCTTTTTCTTGAAACCCCTATCTGTTCGTTACAATGGCTCCTGTCAAGATTAAATTTAACACTGGGTTCATCTATGAACAAAATAACTTTGTTTCCTATGTAGATACAGACACTGAGTACAAGGAATTCATACAAATAATGGAATATATCAAAAAGTGTAAACAATCGTATGCCATGCTTGAAGCTCCAATCATCTACTTTGAGGTGGTTGAAGTACTTTCATTCATTCTTGATGATGTTAGGTATACTGTTAATCTGAATGTTGTCTCTGCATGTTTCAAGATTCCAGAAAACAAAGTGTTAATTAAGATTGAAGCTGTATATATAACTTAACAATGCTGATTTGGATAACTCAATATAGAACAAAGGACTTGAAATAATCTATGTTCCACTAAAATCAGTACAGATTGTTTATTGGGCATATACATGATGATCTTAGTAGCTGCAGTGAAGAAGACATCAACATAGATCCGTATAAAGTTCATTAATATGTTCAGGCAATGGAGGAATAAAGGTTGAAGTCATGTGAAGCAGTTATTAAGATTAGTGTGAAGACCTCAAGGATTCCATGTGAAGTTGATTGTATCTGGTAAAAGACTCGACAATGATTTGAGAAGATTATAGTATGAAGGCCTAAGAGCAGAACTAGTCACCTGCGAACTAGACCATTGCACTAGTTGTTAGTGATTCGTGAAAGGAAACTAAGTACTATCATTAGGAAGATTGTTAAGTGAGGATTCATATCTGGATATGCAAGTTTCATGGTTTATCAGAAGACTGTAGAGAAGACTTGGAGACAGGACAATTTAAGGACTACAATGTTCTACAAAATCTAAGTCAAAGTGATCACTACCTTGTAGTAGGAGACACCATGGAAAGTTATAACCTTGAATTACAACTCAATATCTAAGTAAAGGAATTGGTCTTGACCTAGTAGGAGCATCTGGGAAGAAACTAGAGCAGAAACTATCTACAAATGTTCTTGTATATTTCCTTGACCACAACTTAGATTTATTTCTAAGTCAAAAAGGTCCTAAAGCACTAAGTTGTGACAACTAACCTTCCTAAAGCTACAAGGGTCACAATTAATGATTTTTTTTAAGGCAAACTTAGCTCCAAGGGAGAGTGTAGGTCGCAACTTAGAGGATAGCCACTCCTAGTGAGTCTTGGTAGCAAGTAAGCTCTTCCTAGAGCATAGAGGAGTCGCAACTTAGAGCTACAAGGAGAAACATGTCGCAAGTTATGAATTTTTCTAAGGAAGTCTCTTCCAAGGCACTAGAAAATGCAAGTAAAGCATTACCCTAGTCCTAGCAGTCGCCACCTACTTATTTCCTTAAGGAAAATGTCACTTATCTGCTTCCAAGCGTAGGTAAGAGGTTCACTCTACCTATAGGTCGCAAATTACATGTTTACTAAGGAAATTTCTCCTTTAGAAAGCTAGTAGTCGCCACTTAAACAAGATTCTAAGTCATTTGGTTACTAGTATGCCCAAGTAATGAAGAAGGGAAGCTTCGGGGATGCAAGTTGGCATGTTTTGCAAGTTGTCATTTCAAAATACTTGGGTATAAGGCATGCACGTGTCCTTTCTCTCTCACCTACCTACCGGCTATATAATCAATCAGATGCATATTGGAATTGTATCTCTCCATTCTTCAATAGTGCGAAGCTCTTGCAAAATATTCTCAGCACACTAAAAAGCTTAATTTGACAAGGAGAGGTCATGCCCAATTTATTTCACACAATTTAAAGACTTACGGATCTGATACACTCATCATTTATAGCCTCTTTGATCGTATTATTTATTATTTGATAAGAGCCATAGAACTTTAGAGTGATAAGAAGAATCTTAGATTGATAGCTGATTGTATTGGTTCTTTTTATACTTGATGCTTCAAATCTTTTGTATTTGGAGTTGTAAGCAAAATATCCGGGTATTTATACTGTGAATAAAAGCATATTTACCTAGAAATCACTTCTGCTTGTTGATTTTGTTTTTAGTTTTAATATCCGCTGCATTATTTGTTGAAAAATGAAGAACATACGTTCACCCCCTGTATGTACCTTTTGGACCTAAAAATTAGTATCGGAGCTTGTTGATCGATATACAGATCAGATCTATTCGATTAGCAAGTTTTGTTTTTGATTTTGGTTGTACGAAGTCTGGGAGTGCTTCTGGTGTGTAGATTTGATATTGGGTTTATTGGTTTTGACTTGGCTGGATTTTTGTATTATTGACTGACTGGGTATTTGTGTTTTTAAGGAGTTGTATTGCGAATTTTTCCCCGATCTGAAAATATGAGTACTCAAAAAGTGAGTAATATTAAATTTCCTTAGTTTGATAAGTCATAGTATAATCTATGGAAGGAAAAAATACTTTTATATATTCGGGCTTCAAATCCAGAATATATGAAGGTCTTAATAAATGGAAGACATGTGCCTATGAAGGAGCATCCAAACATTCCTGGATCTAGTATGTCATTTCCTGAATCAGAATGGATTGATAAGGATAAATAATTGATTGCTATGGATGAAGGCCTGCAATTTATTCTGGTGGATTCAATGGATGATGATATGAGTCACCAAAAAGTGGTCTGTGAGAGTGCCATGAAAATGTGGGAGACCATGGAACTGCTGATGGAAGGAACTGAAGATGTCATGCAAAATCGACTGGATATTTTGGATTAACAATATGAGGCTTTTAAGTCCTTTCCTGGAGAAAGTATAACCCAAGTCTTTGAAAGGCTTAACAAATTGTTGAATGAGCTGAGTATCCATGACAAGACTTATCCTCAGATAGAAGTCAACATGAAGTTTATGCTGGTCCTACCTCATCACCTAGAGAATAAAGCTTCATCTGTTCTTGAACGTACTAATTTTGAGACCATGACACTTGAGAAGTTGTATGGTAAAATAAAGACACATAAAATGGAGCAGGAACAAAGGAAAATCATCTATGGTGGTGGTACTATTGATAGTAAAAATGCGGAACTGCTCAAGATAACTGCTCTTGTTGTAAGTGACTACAAAGAGCTTGACATTACTGCTGAAAAGCCTAAGTCTAAAGTAGAAACGCTCTTTGAAGCTTAGATAGATGATGGAAAACTCTCTGGTAATTCAAGTGACTACTACACCACTGATGAGCTTCAAAGCATGGAAGATCCTACTATGGCCAACCTAGCAGGGATGTTCAGTAACATCAGGTTCAGAAGGAAACAAGGCTTTAGGGGTTCTGGAAACAACAATTATGGATAAAGGTCAAGTTCATCTTCAGGGTCTGGCTACAAGACATAGATGGTTTATAACGACTCGTATATTTTTGTATTATTTAAAAATATAATTATTGAATAATTAAATAAATAAAATATGTGTTGGTTCTGTTAGCTGGGTATTGCCTTGTTATTAATTATGTGTGGTTATTGGTATACGAGAATTATTTGTATAATTAATTACTGAGCAACATTTCTTTATTTTCACTTTTAAAAGTGGTTTTATTGAAGATTTATTTATATAAATATTTGGATTATCTTTAAAATTATTTTATATTTTTATAAATTCAATATTTATTTTCGTGATTTTATAAAATTTAGAAATAAATATTTCATTATTTATTTATCCCTAAATGATTTTCTAATTTCATTTATGTGTAAATTCAATACATAATTCCAGAATGCTTTAAAAATTTTGAAACTCATATTTTACTAGTTTTTAATAATTAGAGAATTTTAAAATTATTCCGGAAATTTTTCGTATTAAATTCACCCGCAGGTTCATTCGCTAAATCATTAAATACGGGTATGTTGTATGTTTCAGAAATGGTTCAAAAATTTTGAAAATTTTATTTTACTAGTTTTTTAATCATTCCGGGAATTTTAAAATTGTGTTGGTAATTATTTGGGTTATTTTTGCACCCACAATTTGGGTCGTTAAATTTTAAAATACGGGTCAGGATCGAGCTGCAGGAAGGTTGTACTAATCTTTTTTTAGTACGTGGCAAACAAAGAAGAGGTGTGGCAGTTTTTTTATATACGTGCCAATAGCTGATTTATAGAAGAATAAAAGAAAAAAATAATAAATAAACCCACGAAAATACATAAATACAAATCCTCATCCCCTGTTAATCTCTTCGACCTCTCCTCTCTCAACTCTCATCTTAATTTCTCTCGTCCCTCTTTATCAATCTCTCATCTTACTCTCTTTTTTCGCCTCTCGCTCTCTCTCTTTTCCTTTTTCGCTCCTGTTCCCCTTGTTTAATCCCCATCTTTGTCGCCCCTTTTTTTGTTCGTGGTTCTGTTTTTCGGCGGTAATTGCCGCCCTGTTCTTACTTTTACGGCATATATATATATATGTCTTATATGCGTGACTCTATGTTCAGTCTAGGTGCGGGTGTATGCTGTTGTTTTCTTTCTGTTCTTCCAGATTACCGCCGGTTTTTCGGCGAGGTGGCCCTGTGTAGTGGGTGTGCGTGATTAACACGCGTGTGTGGCGTGTGTGAAATGTGCAGTACTATGTTTTTGTTGTATTTGTTGTCTGTTGTGTTATTTTGATTATTTCTGAAATTTAATTCTTATTTCTGCAGGAATTATTTGATTAAAATTCATGAAATAAATTAATTTTGTACGGGAAATTAGATTTAATCGGTGAAGGTTCACGTTGGAAACCCGATTTATACGGGTACCCGCGAATTTTTGCCGCCGTCGACGATAAGCCTTGGCGAGCCGACGGTGGACCGTGATGATTATTCCGAGTCCTAATATAATTAAATAAATAAATTTTTTACAATGAATAAATAGTTAATATTAACAATCGTAGTTGGCTGAATGACTGTATATTGTGATTTGTGGATTGTGGACGTCGATTATGTTTCGACGGGTAGGCCGATAAGCAGAGGAGTCGCTGCCAGATTTTTGGGAAATTAAATTCGAAAATGCGGGTATCTATCCTGTAATTATCAGGATTACCAGTCAAATGTATATAGTTATATAATTATAAATAAATATTGTACGAACCTACTTGCATATTGTGAAAAAACATTTTATAAAATAGTTGACAACCCTACTTTACGAAATGACGGGTTTGTATATTTTCCAAAAAAGATTATTGAATCGAGTTGTGAATGCTTGTACCCTAATTGTTATATGTATTATAGTAATATGTATATTTGCGAGTCAGGACTTGTTATCGGTAGGGTAGAAGTAATAGCGAGGATATGTCAAGCATAACTGGTCGTCTAACATAGAGTATTTCGACCCTGTAGGTCCTAGTCGGAAGACCCGAGAGTTGACGTCGGACTAAAGATAGCCTAGTGATCAGTTGACAAGCTCTGCAAGGTTCCAATCGAAGGGCATGAGTGTCAAAGTCGGATCCAGGATAGTCGAATAGTTAGACGATAAAGCCGAGCATTCAAATCGGATCAAGGTTAATCAGAGATAGTTGTAAAGCTCTGCAAGGCAAGTACCCCTAACCATATCTTTATGGTTCAGTAATATATGAATAACTCTTGATTTAAATTACTTACTGGAACAGAACGTTTTAAGTTACGTATCCCCTGTATCTGAATTGTTGTTTAAATTATGTTTTTGAGGAGAAGTAATTTCTGAAAGTACCTATCTCTGAAAAGTGATTAAAATGGAAAGAAGTTTTGAATATGTGCTGTGATAGAATTTCTTTAAAAAGAGATAGGTAAAAGTGATTTTGAAAAAAATTAGATAAAAAGAAATGTTTTGATCCACCTAGGTCGTGGAATGTTTTGATCCACCTATGTCGTGGAATATTTTGCCCACCTATGTCGTGGAATTTGGAAAGAGGTAAAAAGGGAATTCAGTTAATCTATTGGAGTTGCGTAAGAGGCCCATTATTCTGTAACGGTCCAGCAGGTGGTGGCGTAAGAGGCTAATTCGGTTGTGCACACTGTTTAACCAATTAGTCCAGCGGGGGGATAGATATAGCTAGTCTCCTAAGTTGCAAAACACATTCTTTATTCTGGACGGCCGTTAGTCATTGTCTGGTGATGATAGACTGATCAGCTATCTTCACCCGTTGAACGTCCAATAGATCTGATTGATTCAATTTTGAATGTTTAACAAATCAATTTGTATGGAACATATGATTTGAAAGTGAAATAGCATGCTAAAATTGAACTCTTGTATTTATACACAGCACACGGCTGATGTTATTATTTTACAAAGCATGCTAGTTTTGAATATCCAGTTTATAAATGTTTATCTCGCTTTTGTAAATTGTTGCCCAGTAAAGATACAATTGTTTGGGGGGGGGTTGGATACAATTGTATAAACATTTCGAACAAGTACAAAAATATAACAGTTCTTTATATTTCTAATAAAACTGTTACAAACTCTCTCAAGAAATACTGATGTTCTTGAGAGCTGCTAGGTCGTACAATGCTCGAGTTAATCACTATGTGATGACCTAAACTGTGTTTATATAATACACAGCTGCTACAAATCACTTTAGGATATGCATTTTCAATTACTAATAGAAAATGATACATATCTCTAACTGAAATATACAAAGTCCAATCACTCAGAACGAACATATATCCATCCCTAAAAATGAGGAACAGACTTAATCTTCAAAATAGATTGTCTTTAAATACTGATGTTTCTGCAGATACTGATGAGCATCAAATCCTGATGGCTCATCAAATCCTGATGATATCCAAGATAGTCAAATCCTGAGCTTCTCCTGATCATTGAGAATCAGCACGTAACAATCTCCCCCAATTTATGCTTAATGTAATGAAGCATAAATTCCATTCTCAATGATGCCAAAACCAATTTATAAAATGTACAAGGAATAAGGTTTACTTCAGTATCCTAAAATAACTGACATTTGTTTCCAGAAATTTGTTTAACCTTTCTTCCACCTTATCTTGAAGGACTTTGACAAGCTTTTTCTTTAACTCTTTCTTCTCTTCAGTATCTTCCCCAAGCTGATAAATGGCTGATCTTAATTTAGAAATTGAACTCTTATTTATATTAAGATCACCAACTAACATAAAGCTTAAACTGACATCTTCATGATCATGACTGAAAGATAACTGAGGATTATTGAGAAAAACTTTCAGAACCGTAGCTCCCTTTTCCATCTTCATTTCTTGTCCAGTGTAAGTTCTGTACATAGGAACATAATCACCATTTTATTTATCTTCTTTATTCATGACTCTTCTTCTGATACTCTCAAGTATCATAGAAGACCAGTTTCTGGTAACTTTATCCTCAAACCTAAGAAGATAGTGAATATATTTCAACTCTATCACAGTCTTCATCAAGAGTTGCTGCAATGTAAAGCTTTTTACTGTACCATCTCTCAAGAAGTACATAATCTCCTCTCTGACATTATTATCATTTATCTTTCTGTATACAATCTTCACAACTTCAACTTTCTCAAGATGTGAAGGAGTAATTTTCTCACCAAGATTATCAGTCAGAGTATCTGTGTCAAGTAGATTAGACCTCAAAGTCTCTATTCCAGAATGACCAATACCTCCTCTAGTACGAGTTTTGATAAGCTTTAGTTTTTCATTATGTTCCACCCAAGAAGGTTTCTTGATGGACTTATCAATATCCTCCTGTTCTGAAATAGAATCCCTAAGTCCTGCTGACACAAATTCAATATGCTTGAATCCTTTAGGATAACTGAATGAATCGATATCTTTCCATCTTTTATCCTTCTTGCTGAGAAGAGCATACCCCGTAGATAAATCATGAATCTTCCCTTTTGATTTCTGCCATAGCTCTCTCCTTGAATTTAAAATTCTTTGCACATAGACATTACATGATTGATCAGCTCTCCTTTTGTCAATTCTTTCTTGTTCATCAACCTCTGAAATATGAGAACCAACTGTTGTATTAAGAACTGATTCATCCAATACTTTGATCTTCTTCTCATCAGTATCAAAGTCAGCTTTCAGATTCACAACATCAGGATCTGCCTTTTTCTCAGGATTTGTGTCTGCTTCAAGTGACACATTTGCATTAGTTACTTCAACTTGAGTAATGTCAGCAGTTGATTTCTTCTTTCTGGAGATAATCAATTCTTCAGTATCCTCAGCTTCTTATTTTACATCATTTCCTTGCACAGGAACAAAACCTTCTCTGAATAGAACATTCAGAAATGTAGAATCAATTGAAGAACCTCGACTTGAATTACAAATTCTTCCTCTTCTTCCTCTGGCTCTTGTAGTTCTTCCACCTCTTTTTCCTCTTCTTTTAGAGGTGTTTGCTTCAGCTTTAATTTGAGCCAATAACTCCTTCTGTTGCATAACTGCTTCTTCAGTTGTTAGATCGGGATATTCTTCAGTTATCATCTGTTGAGCAAGATTGAAGTTGTTTGTTTATCTCAACAATACTGGTTTGGATAACTCAACATAGAACAAGGACTTTGAAATAATCTATGTTCCACTAGGATCAGTACATATTGGATATTGGGTACATGCACAAAAGGTTTTGTTATCTGCAGTGAAGAAGACGCCAACAATGATCCGTATAAAGCTCATTAATATGTTCAAGCATCAGAGGAATAAGGTTGGAGTCATTCGAAGCAGTTGTCAGAATCAGTGTGAAGACCTCAAGAATTCCTAGTGAAGTTGGTTATATTTGGTAGAAGACTTAACAGTGGTTTGTACGGTATAATACGAAGGCCTAAGAGCGGAACTAGTCGTCTGTGAACCAGACCCATGCACGAGACGTCAGTGATCCGTGAAAGAAAACAGAGTATTATCTTTAGGAACACTGTTAAATGTACTCGAGGAGTCTGGAAATATATTAAGGTACAAAACCCCAGAGATTAGAAGTTCTGCAGAAATAGAGGAGTACAACCCGAGGATTTACTGGATTTATTTTTAAATCAATGGCTGATTTTTTATTAAATGAATAAATAAAAATCATCTCATTTATTTATTTAATTTTAGATCACAATTTGATATTAAAAATTGAATTTTTATTAAATGAATGAATTAATCTCAAAAGATTTATTTATTTAATTTAATTTAATATCAATATTTAATTTTGGTAAAATAAAATTAATGTTTGAATTTTAATTAAGTAAATAAATAAAATCAAATTTTATTTATTTACTTATTTTAAAGATAAATGTATATTTTATTTTATTTTCCAGAACAAATTTATTTTTATTCCAGCCAACCAGACTATGCATGCGTGATTCGGATTCACGAATAGAAATTGGCAGATGGTGTTGTTTTGGTTTCATGTAAACTACGTGGGTCCCAGGTGGAAATCAAAATAAATAAACCTCAGAACTAAGTTTGTGTGGCGCCCCAAAATCCGGGGTCAGGAATCTCGGAGGTCACGCCATCTAAGCTATTACAACCACACCACTCACACTACAATATATAATACTCACGCTTCACGACCCCACACTTATCACACACAGACACTTACAGGTTATTGAATTGGAAACGAACCATTCATAACTAGAGTAATTTCAACCATCAAGTGATAATTATTACAACCCAAAAGTGATTTAGTCTTACCGGGGAGTAACCTTTAAGTAAGGCTAGTCCTCCGACCAAATATACGTTTCTTGTTTATTACCTTACATAAGTCATACGGAACAGCTGGCCATTTCCTACCCATTTCCTGGCTGTGGTTCTCATGGCAGGCATCTTGATTTACTGTTGTGTTGTGTCAATTTAAGAAAACAAGTGTGAGCTATAATGCCCAGCATAATAAGGTACAGTATGAAAATGACTGTATGATAACTTACGTAAAACATCATATATGATACTTATGTTTTATTCGAAAATAGTTTTCTTTGGTGATACACACCTTCTTATGAAAACAATTCTTAAGGGATTTTAATATCCTGCGAATACCTTAATAGTAATCCCAGCACCTAGGCTTGGGTTACGGTATTGCATCACAATTCCAATTGGAAGAATTAGGACATTCGTTGGAGCCACCGCATACGATGATCAGTCATACTACGATAAAAGTAACCTTTTCTACTAGTAGAAGGACGACACCTTCGTATCCTGGTTATCACCCTTGCCGCATACGGGCTATGTGTCCTCATTTCGGGTATACACACACTTCGCAGGTCCTTAGGTACATATTTACCATCTCCTATGGTACCAGTAGTCTATCCAATACACGAAGTACTTGGATCCTACCCCTCCCTTGTCCTTTAGGAAATCCTATCATATCTCGAGAACTCGAACCACATCGAAGTTTCCCCCAAGCGTTTTGCTTGTTGATAGGCATAACTTTACTTTATATATATATGTACTTCCGAAGATTTCAGAGGAAGTACTAGGGATGTGAGTTGACCGTTGGCAACATATATTTAAATATGGGGAAAAAGTTTCTCTTTGAAACTATATTCAAAATATTAAATAAGTCGGGATAATATTCTCCGACGATCTGAAATTATTCGAATGATCATCAAAATCAGAAAGTAGTTTAAATCCGGTTCTATGATTTTTAAATCAATAATAACCCTTTAATAATTAATAAATAATCAAATGATAATCGATAAATAATTAAACCTCGAATGAGTTTACTTTCTAAAATAATACTTAAAATAATCTTCATCAACTAGTTTATGTCTACGTAGTTAATAATCTTTAATGATTAATCAGTTTTGAAATAAATAATTGTTGGGATATACTACTCCCATGATAAAAGAATAGGTACATAATATTTATTATTCGAACAATAAAATATAGTTGAGGGAATATGATCGTTAGGAAATCGTTTTAATAAAAGTTTGAGGTATTTTTAATGTCTCGTAAGTGGACGTTGAGTCCCTTTAAAACGTACTACTGTGGACTTATAACCGTCCTATAATATTACCGGAATGATTCCCGGGTTTTTATCTTAAATCCCGACCGACTCTCGATCTTATATAATATGTCACGCTTATAGCAGAATAAATATTTCACGATATATACTTATCGTACAACATCGCTACATTATGCGAAAATTCAACAACTACGTATCATGGCAAACATGGTATTTATGCAATGATAGTAAAACAATACTTTCACAACACAACAGTAAAATGGAGTTGGGTTAAACTTGCACGGGTATCTCGAGGTGGAGGATGCTCTAGGTTCCGCTCAGAAATCTATAACCATAAACACAATTCATTTCGTTAGGTCCCGTTCTAATTTACGGCGACTCGCACTCATGTGCTACTTATTATGCACCCTCTCAACTTATACTACCCTTATTATTCCTTTAAGTCATTATTCACATTATGGTCGCTTTATTTTTCTAAGTATCTTAGGTTCATTCTCATTATCGCCGTCGGCTCCGCTTATGGATTCTTCGGTTTCTAATCGCGCGGTCTCGGCTCCAATATTTTTATAAAATTGAGAACTCATTATTTTTACTTGAAATTTTTATGACAGTTAAGAAACTCAATATGTTACTCTCTGTAAAAATTTCATGATTTATGAACACTTTTAATTCGATCCTTTATATTTTCAATGTTCGTAATTCGTAGCAGTTTTTGTCGCGTAAATCACTTTTAGTAAAACGACCATAACT
Source organism: Apium graveolens (assembly GCF_009905375.1). Lineage (NCBI taxonomy): Eukaryota > Viridiplantae > Streptophyta > Magnoliopsida > Apiales > Apiaceae > Apium > Apium graveolens. Next base: position 124,018,851 of record NC_133657.1, read on the forward strand.
TTTGATCCATAAATCAGAATCAAGCGATTCAAGCGCCTAAACGATCCTTATAATATTTTCTATCATAATAAAGGGTTATTTTTTAAGAAACTACAGTTTACAACTTTGCGACTTTCTGCAAAATCTTAAAGTTATGATTTGTTGGTTTTAATGGAGTTACGTTTACGATCGGGGTTTCATTTACGCCTTAACTCTTAACACAACCACCAACAATCATCATTCATCATCAACACATAAAGTCCTCTCAAGAACATCATGTTCTTGAGGCAACAACAACCAACCTTAAATCTACTTAACTTAAACATCAAGATTTCATCAATACCACTTCTTAAACTAGGTTTACTACCACATACTAAATGGATCTAAAAATGAATCTTAAATAAAGTTGGGCCAAAGATTTTTACCTTTATTGAAAGCTTGAGATGTGTTCTTGAGGATGGTGGAGGCTTATAAGTGTTTGGTATGATTTTTGGAACCTAAATCCACCATTAAAATCAAGAAACCAAAGAGAGGTTACTATTCATACTATTCACTAGTGACTTTCTTGATTTTATTCCCCCATCAAACCTTGATAAAAAGAGATGAAAGAATTTTATTACCTTAATTTAATTGCTAGGAAGCTTGGGAATTAATGGGATAATTTTACCATGGCTAGAACTTGAGTTTTGATTTTGGATTTCCTCATTTTTCTTCAAGGGGCCGAAAGGAAGCAATGTGAATGAGGGGTATTTATGCTTGCTTCTCTTGGTTGCTTCTAGGAAATGGGGTGTGATATCTTCCACTTGATTTTTATTCTCCTAGGTTGAATCCTAGGTTTATTCTTGTTACAAATCTTGGGGACAAAATCCAAGTAGCTTGCTAGGTTACAAGCTAACTACATGGGTTAGCTTCCTTAGCACATTATTTTGCTAGCTAGCTTGATCATCCTATGGTTACCTTACTATTTGATAAAGTAACCATGGTTACTTTCCTACCATGGTTTAGTTTGTGCGTTACGTTTATTTAATCGTTTACGCGTTCGCTCGGTTGCTTAAATGTTTTCGTAATACTTACTCGTAAATGATTCGCGACGTAATTCCTTTCGTATTTATTCCTTATATTTTGAATTATCATACTTGAATATAAATCCGTAGGGTTTTAATCTTGTAATTATATTGTGATTCCCGTAATCCTCGGTGAGTCGTAAATACTGTCATTTTTCAAAGTTCATTTTCTTCGAAAACTAATAGCGTTTACATACACTCATTTGGTACGTATAATCATAATATCAACTCCGAAACTCATTTTCTCATGTACTACATAGTGTGGGCTCAAAAGTTTTTCCCGTCCGTCAGGGTTACTATTCATTAAACACTTTACAAGGTCTCAAAAATTCGAGTTATTACAGTTTGCACAGAAAGGAATTCCACAAGAGCTCGCATATAGTCTAGCAATCAAAGAAATCAAACTAAGAAAAACAAACAACAAAAGTAGTAGTATTGTTCGCAGCGAGGCAGCCACATGGTGGGACCCCTGGAAAAAGAACGCAACTGTGCAAAAGAAATGAACAAAGAGATTGGAAGGTTTTAATCATGCCGCGTTTAATCTTCTCCCAGGCGCATCACACGCGCGTGCGGCGCTTGTACTCCTTCCTGCTCTCATTTCCTGCGCGTGGAGAGCACGACAACATCTCCTACTTTTGGTTCTGTTGTGTTCGAAGTGAAAGCAAATGAAGTACCCTGTCTCCTTTTTATTTATTCATTCAACAACAGAAGAAACCAACTGCATGTTGTAGTCGCCATAGAAATTGTACGAAGTAATTGCAACTTCTCCTACTCAGTGTCACCACAGACAGAGTATCGCCATAGGCGATTAGTGTTAAGGCAAAGGCGGCTCCCTGTTGTCACCACACAGCTTTTACTCCCAACATTAGTCGCCACAAAAATTATTTCAAGTGCAATTCTACTGCTCTGATCGCAGTACAGGCTGTATAATTCAAAACAAATGGACAAGAGTCAAACACGTAGTATCTTTATCTCTCATACAATTCAACCACTATAAAACCAATTTTCAGCAGATTGGAAAATAACACTTCTCAGCAAAATACCATTAAAGCTCTGTAGAATTTTTCTTGTAGAGTGGGTTGATTTCATTTATTGAAATTAAGGAGAGAAGTGTTGCCCAATTTATTTCACACCATTAAAGCCTTTCAAACTTGTAACACTCATTATTTAAAGCTCTCTTGATTGAATTTAAAATCTTTTGATAGAAGCTCTTGTTAGGGCGGAAAACACGCGCTAATAATACACGCAAGTATACGCGTTCGCAAGTAATATATAATACTTTCTAGTTCGTTCCCACAGAGACTCAGACTAATTATGTTCAATTACACTTACTCACCAATGTATAATTACTTCTCAATGTCAAGAAAATATACTTAGATTTGATTAACTAATTATTAATTACTATTAACTACAAGAAGTAAGCACTTAATTGACACTTGAATTAACAATATTAAACACACATGAGATCACTACTTCATTACTACTTCCTTCAACAGTTATTGTTATTACCCTTAGCATGTAACAGTGATGACATTAATCGAACAACATGAAACTGATAAAAGCCAACTTTCGTTGTACTAATACCATTCTACCAAGCATCCACAATTAAGACAGAAGTTGAATAGGCATCAATTATGTTGAGACCCTATATGTCTACAGAATTTGACAACATAATGATTTAAGCAAAAGTTATTCCTTTCGATTACACAGGGCAAGTAAAATGGTTAGAGTTACCCACTAATCATGCATGCACATACATGAACCTATGCTAGCATGGCAAGTTCTAAACCTCAAGATCCACTGTCGTTTCACAAGAGATTAACACCCTATATTATATGTTCGCAACACACATAAGACGAATAAGCATAACCAATACTATATATCATACAATCATCACACACTATTAAACAACTAACTAAAGAATTCCATAGTAAATCCGTTACGACCCCATGATCACGATTAGCCCATGATAGAACTCATCCTCACCATGGGTTCATATGAAAACATAATAATAACACACGAGAATAACTAAATAAACTACTTATATTAAACCAGTGTACGTCACAAGAGTAAATAGGTTCAAAGTAAAGAAAACTAACATCCAATGTTACAACGAAATAAAGAATCACAAGAAACTATGCTTCCTCTTTGTTGTGATGTGCTAAAACGGTCTTCTTCCTTATCTCTTCGCTCCTCTATTGATACTACGATTCAACCCCACATGAAATGTCTCTGAAAACTACTTATATGGGAGTCCCACAAAACCCAGCTATCTCAGAAGTTGGAAGCTCAACAAAATTAGGAGTCTAAAAATAATTATTTTAATTTACGTCCTTGAGCGGCCGCTCAGCAATCCTGAGCGGGCGCTCAGCTTCCTGAGCGGTCGCTCAGCAGATCTGAGCGGGCGCTCAGACCCCTTCTAGAAAATACTCTGTTTTTGCTCCCGTTCTTTGCTGCATTCTGCTCCTAACTTCCCACTCGCAATGCCAAACACATGCGAAGGCTTATTCTTGATGAAATCTCTCCACAAATGCAAGTAATACCCTGAAATGCACAAACACTAGAAAAAATGCATTAAATACACAAAATACTTGATTTCAAGACATCAATACAAGATATTATAAGACGTTCTAAGTGGTATAAAATGCCACTTATCACACCCCCAAACTTAAATCGATGCTTGTCCTCAAGCGTCACAGACTCAAAAACAAAACAAAAACATGCATGAATGCAATCTATATGAAATGCAGTGATCCCCCTTACTACGACCAAACCAACGAACTCACGACATCTCAACAAATGCAATTAGGCGAATAAAGATCAATCAAATCATGCAAACTAACATACAGCCAGAAACGTGGTGTGTGCGGATGCTTAACAGATATGCTTCGAAACTAGATCAATTATCATAACTCGACTATCCTCAAAGTAATCTCATGATTATACGAAGAATAAATTTTAGGCACAAAATGACTTATAACACTTCAAGATTACTGGAGCTTATTACGGAATCATGCTTATTATTTAACACACAAACAAATGCTTATTTGACCGTGCAATGAGTGAGGTCCACAAAAGGCTTATACAATGACATCCATTTAGCGAGCGTTAGGTTAGCGGATCCCAGACTATAAAAGCCTTAGGTCACTAGGCACAAAGTCCCCTAAGAACTTAATAACTCGAATACCAAAGAGCCCACTCATTATCAATTATGCATTAACTCTTTATTATATTTTCTTCTTTTTTTTCTATTTTTTTTCTTTTCTTTTTTTTTTCAAATTTCTGAGCAAGTGCGTTTCGCTCCATCTTGCCCAACCCTAGACTAATCGCATAAAAATATGAGCCGGCTACTAGCCATTTGACGCCTAGCCACAATTAGCAATGAATTCCAATTTTTACTCCAATTTTTTCTATTCATGCCTTTTATCACTAAGAACCTATTATAAATTCTAAGCATAATCAATAGATTAACCTTGAAAACCATCAAACCATGACAACAATCTAGTCCTTAAGCATTCTCTAAGACTTAGTAAAATTATAGGTGTTTCTAGCATGCACGTCAACCTACAAGACTCAACATCACTTTAACGCTATCACTACACTCGCCTCAACATCACAAATCAATTAGTAAAGCAACGCAAAAGGGATCATGGTAAATGCATGAGCTAAATGGCATGATAAATAAAGCTATAATAATAATAAAAAAACTATATGGCAAAAATATGCAATTATATGAACTAAACTACCATGAATATGCAACTATATGACACACACACACAAAATATTCCTTAACTACCACCCCCAAACTTAAAATCTTCACTGTCCCCAGTGAAGGTAGTAGAAAGGAACACAGGGTATACCTACTCGGAGAGATCGTCATCATCACCCTCAGAGGGTGGAGTATTAGGAGGCGAATATGCAGAGTCCTCAGCAAAAACGGGCCATTGGATGTCAGCTCCAAGGCCTCTAAAAGCAGTCCCAAGTGCAAGGGTGAGCTCCTGAGCAAACCTGCTCTACGTCTCGTACATAGCATCCATCCTCCTCGACAGCCTCCTATACTGGGCATCAGCCATCCCAGTACCCTCCTGAGCTCTAGAAGAGCCCACCTCATCACGCCCCGGTCTCGCCATGATAGCACCGTGTGCTGGACGCCCTCCTGGAAGATGATAACCCAGCCCATGATCCTCAGGCTCTCCACCAGTCCACTCCTGCATCGTATTCAGAGTCCCGAAATCAATAGGAGCGGCCGGCAGCTGCAACTGCTCGTGAGAAGGCCACTGAACTCCTACTGCTTGGCAAAGCTTTGTAACAGTAGATGTATAAGGGATGTTCATGTGCTTCGCTCCCCTCAAAAACTCCATAATTCCTTGGTAGATGAAATCACCAAGGTCCACATAGTACTCCTCATTAAAAATACCCCATAACAACTGTGCTCGCTCAATTGTAATCTCATTTGCATGTGAAGTAGGCAGAATATTAGCACAAATAAAGGCATTCCATGCACGGGCATACCTATCCATCGCAATCTCCGGAAAATAACAATACTCGTTTGTCCCAGTCTTGAACATCCTAACTGTGCCCGACCTACAGAGAGTAGCACAAATCAAATCCAAGTCAAAGTCTTCAGCAGTCTTCTCATTCCAATTCTCCTTTGTGGGCTTCCTCTGTCGCTGCCCAATCACACGGCGAATCGCCTTAGGATTATAATCCACCGCCATCCCACGCACAATAGAAAACCCATTCTTTTCAGCTTTCGCGTTCGCATAGAACTCGCGAACCACGGTCATCAGAACAGCCTCTGGTGACTCACAGAAAGCAATCCAACCCTTTTCAGCGATCATCGGCAACAACTCACCATCCCTCCCCGATGGTAAGAATCCCCTCTCCTTCAAAATTGGCTTACCCAGAAGCCTAGTATACTCCTCCTCAGCAGCCCTATCAAACAAACGCGGTCTCGCAGCAATACCCCTCGAAGAATCAGCAGTAGGAACAGTGCTGCTCCTATCAATAGTCCTTGATCTCTTGGGTGCCATTGAAACTGAGAAAAAGTGCTTAAGAATTGTGTTCTTAAATATGGGAGAGAGTTTAAGGTTTGAAAGTGTATGGGGGAGTATATGGAATAGTTGTATGTATTTATAGGGTAAAGATTAGGGTTAAAATTTGATTAGGAGTGGGGTTGAGGGTTAAAAATGTGGGTAATGGGAAAATAATTCGTGGGTAGTGGGTTTGTGTTTGTGTTTTTGTATTTTCTAATTTTTTTGGATTTTTATTAAGCTTAAAAAATTTCAGGCAGTCGGGCCCTGAGCGGTCGCTCAGCAAAGCTGAGCGGGCGCTCAGCTTGCTGAGCGGTCGCTCAACAGAGCTGAGCGGGCGCTCAGGGACCTTCTGGAAAGAATTTTTCTTGGCCTGGTTTTTCAGATTTTTTTCTGGTTTTGAATAGGTTACGAACTTCTAAAGGTTCCTATAACAACAAATCTTGGGTTGCCTCCCAAGAAGCGCTTCTTTTTCGTCATTAGCTTGATGTATGGTACCTCGCTCAAGTTGACAATAAAACGGCACTAACCACTTCCCGGTTTGCCGTGTCCCCATAGTAATGCTTCAAACGCTGACCATTAACCTTGAATACTTGGCCCGGATCATTCTCAAAAATCTCCACCGCTCCATGTGGAAACACAGTTTTGACAATAAAAGGTCCAGACCACCTTGATTTCAACTTTCCCGGAAAAAGTCAGAGATGAGAGTTGAATAAGAGAACTTGATGCCCCGGTACGAATGACTTAGGATATAGCTTCCTGTCGTGCCACCTTTTCACTTTTTCCTTGTACATTTTGTTGTTCTTGTACGCTTGAAGTCAAAATTCATCAAGTTCATTTAACTGAAGTATTCGCTTCTTTCCAGCTGCATCTAGATCAAGATTCAACTTCTTCAACGCCCAGTAGGCCTTATGCTCAAGCTCCGCAGGTAAATGACATCCCTTACCATAAACAAGTTGAAACGGGGACATCACAAGTGGAGTCTTGTATGCTGTTCTGTAAGCCCAAACAACTTCATCGAGCTTTAAAGACCAATCCTTCCTTGACGGACAAATAACTTTCTCCAGAATGCGCTTAATCTCTCTATTAGACACTTCTGCTTGACCATTCATTTGCGGATGATAGGCAGTAGCAACACGATGATTCACATTGTAGCGCTGCATCATCGAAGTGAACTTACGGTTGCAGAAATGCGACCCCTCATCACTTATGATTACTCGTGGCGTTCCAAACCTTGTGAAAATCTGCTTATGAAGAAAATTCAACACTACATTTGCATCATTCGTCGGTAGAGCCTTGACTTCTACCCATTTTGAGACATAATCGACTTCCAGCAAGATGTACTGATTATTATAGGACGAGACAAATGGTCCCATGAAATCGATTCCCCAAACATCAAAGACCTCGACTTCAAGCATCACATTTAACGGCATCTCATCCTTCCTCATAAGATTCCCCACTCTTTGGCAACGATCACACCTTAAAATGAACTGATGAGCATCCCTAAATATAGTAGGCCAGAAAAAACCTGCTTGCAGAATACGAGCTGTCATCTTCTCACCACCATAATGTCCACCATAAACTGTGGAGTGGCAGTCTCGTAATATCCCCCCGTCTCACAGAATGGGATACATCTACTGATGATCTGGTCAGCTCCCTATCTAAACAAATACGGTTCATCCCACATATACCACTTCACCTCATGCAGGAACTTCTTCTTTTGAGCTGCATTCATATTAGGAGGCATTATATTGCTGACAAGATAGTTCATAATATCTGCGAACCATGGCTCCTCCTCCTGAACTGCGAACAACTGCTCATCCGAAAAAGATTCGTTGATCAATGTCTTATCATGTGAAGTAGCATCGGGATTCTCCAATCTAGAGAGATGGTTAGCTACTTGATTCTCAGTACCTTTTCGATCCTTGATCTCTAACTCAAATTCCTGTAGCAAGAGTGTGGCGCCCTCCAAACCTGGATCAGAAGTTTGGGGTCCACAACACAAACATAATATACCAACCTGTATAAGAATTATTATTTATAATGACCCTGTTTCACAAAACCACGGATCGCAACAGGTTAAAGTATGAAAACAAGCCACAACCTTAATTTATTACATCGTACCAAATCCCAACTAATATATCTTATAATTGAAATAAAATCATTCTTACAATCTAACTATCTCTTTACCGTATGAAACTTCTGCTAGCTCGATCCAACTCGACTGGAACCTTAGCCCGCACTTTGGACTGAGGAACTTCACTATCATCCATATTCTTTTCAACTGTAACATATATAAAAGAATCGCAAGGGTGAGCTAACTAGCTCAGCAAGTCATGATAACGATAACTGAAGTTAAACAATGATCAAAGGAGATGATTCAAAGGAATCAAGTTTCTTTTTAACTAATCATTAGAATTGGATATTCATTTTAAGTTTTAAAGACCAAGGTTAGGCTGCTGATCAGTCACGCACTAACCCCGAGCAAGCACACAGCACTGCTCTAATTACTGGATCCAAGGCACACATTGGCCTAACTTGACCATTGGTATGGTCTGACCACGAATCTGGTCCATATATATATAAAAAACTATCCAATCCTAAAGCAGTTCAATATGATAACAAGGTGATTCAATAAAACATGATCATAATCAATAATGTTTAAACATTTGCATAAAAACATAAGAAAACTCATGGATATCACGAGGATATATCAGGTTATGTATAAGAAACGGTTTTCCAGTTTGTAAAATGATTAGATATTTGACCAGTAATGATTTTTCGGGATATGGTTCTTTGATGTTATAAAGAATGATTGGAATATAAAAGTTTTAGTGTTTCAAATCATTCTCTTCCAGTGTTTGGGTGTTTGGTAGTTATACTTTTGAAGAGTAGTATTATATTTGTAGGGTTCGGTGTCTGATGATCAACAAAGGATGGGTTATAAAGAATAAGGCTTATGGCTCAAGATCAATAAAGTCAGGGTTCAAGGTTCAATGGTTTAAAACTCTTGTAATGTAAAACAGGAGTTAATATGGATAATAGCGACATGCTATAAAATAGTTCAAAAATATTGGTAATATATCTTGCAGAAAAGTTCAAAAGTACTTGTCTTATAAGGCTTTACAACTATTATTGATCAACTCTGAGCCGACTCTGCTGATCAGGCTCTAACGTCCAACCACTAGATCCTAGTGGATTCGACTTTGACACTCAGGTCTTTCTGTTGAAATTCTACTGAGTCATTGACTGACCACTATGTTATCTTTAGTCCATCGTCCACTTTCAGGTTCCCGACTATAACCTACAGGGTCGAAAATACCCTACGTTAGACGTCTAGGCATGCTTGACATATCCTCGATACTAATTCTTACTCAACGATATTTAAACCTGACTCGTAATTATTCATATTAGAATAACACAGAAAATAATTAGGGTTCACATTCTCGAAATCGATCCAGTGTTCATTTTCAGAAAATACGTATACTTGTCATTTTACGAAATTAGGGTTACTGTGTTTTGGTTAAAGCATACAACATAACATACAATTAGGTTCTATATAAAACATACGTATATGTATACACTAATCGAGTAAAGACAAAACGGAGCAGTCACCGGAGTCGACCGAGAGCCGCAGGCAGCGGAGACTACCAGGCGACAACAACAGAACAGGGCGGCGGTAAAATACCGGAGCACAGCGGTGACACGGACGGGAAAAGAAGGGAGCAGGGAATAGAACAGGAAATGGGAGTAGCCGAGTAAACTGAGATAGAGAAGAGGGGATTGATGTTTGTTTTTGTTTGTTGTTTTTTTTATTAATTTATTTCTCAGCTGTACCAAGCAGTACTGTACACCTGATAGTACAATTGTTAGTACAATTCCTGTTATTCAAACGCGTATTATTGAATAATTACGAAAATTTAAAGGTCTCTTTTTGCCTCGAAATTCGAAATTAACGAAACTAGGTGCGAATAAAACAGCCCCCGAAAATTACGAAAATATTTTTAAAATATCATAAATATCCCGGAGGTTATAAAAACATAAATTTCGTAATTTTAAAATAATTTCTGAAATGCAATTTAAACTCGTATTTCTCATTTAATGAACCGAGGTGTACTTAAAACAGATTCAGAAAATCACGAAAATAATCTTAAAATATTACAATTATCCCGAAGTTAATAAAAACATGAATTTTGAAATTTTTAAAATGATTTTTAAAATACACTTTATATCCGCTTTTATCAATGAAGAGAAACAACGAGCGCGTGAAATTAAATCCGAAAATTTCCAAAATAATTTTAAAATTCTCGGAATATTCCAAACTTAAATAAATATGAGTTTCATAATTTTTGAAGAATTTTAGAATTAAATATGGATTTTACAAATAAGAGCATTCAGAAAATCATTTAAAGATAAATAATTAATAAAATATTGATTTCTTAATTTTATAAAATCCTAAAAATAATTATTGTAGTTATAAAATCATAAAAATAATTTTTGAAATATTCCCAATATTTATGCAAATAAATTTGCACCAAATGCACTTTTGAAAATGAAAACCTTACAATACGGCTCCATAATTAATCACATGAACAACCCGATATATTATAAATTACGCCTATATAATAGTCAACCAACACAGAGCGGTCAAAACCAATACACATATTTTATTTAATAATTTCCGTAATAATCACATATCTAAATAATTCAAAAACACACGAGTCGTTATATCCTTCCCCCCTTAAAAGGATTCTGTCCTCAGAATCTTATCTAATTAATTAAGTGAGGATATTTGTCAAGCATATCCGACTCAAATTTCTAAGTAGACCCTTCTACTCGAGGTTTCAAACGTACTCACAATAGGTATGCACTCATTTCCAAGGGCTTGCCTTTAACAATCAAGAATTTGGATTGATCACTATATGCAGAACAACTTGGACAAGAGCCCCATTGGCTCCTGATCAATTACTTAATTCAAACCCAATACTTTTCACTTTAATATTGACAAGTAAAAGGCATTAGGTATACACACTGGTGTGACGGTCATATCATTCACGAATAACTTTATATGTATTTATCCATACCTCGAATAGTTCACTAATTTTAGAACTTATCCTGTCCCTTCTACTCAGACTTATCCAGTTTCTTATAAGACGATACTTTTACTAACACTACTGGTCCTATTTCTATATTCATATTCTTTCTCAATATAATTTCGCCTTCTTTCTTTGTCTACTCCGAGCTGCTTTAATCAATATCATTACGCTCTTGGTGTGCTGATCTAACTTAGAATTTGACAACTTTCTTTCTTCCACTTTATTTTAATAAAAATGGGGACCTATACTTACATTCACATGAAGCTTGGTAAAGTGGCATTCCAAAGCTGACATCGCTGATAAATGATCATTCCAGTGTTTCTTTAAAACTCCACCTCTCAACATATTTTTACCTTTCCTGAATCACTTTCATACTTTGATTCTCTATTCAAGGATGATAGGCAGTACTCGTTTTCAACCTGGTTTCCAAACATTTAAACATCTCTTACTCTTTCCAATTCGTTTACTAACTCCTCGGTAGTCTTATTTATATCAAATCCTTTCTGTCGACATAAGGCATCTGTTACCATACAGCTTTGTTTAGGTAGTCGTTAATGGATTAATTCATAATCTTTTGTTAACCTTGGTCAAAATTTTATTCTTGAAGACTCAACGTATAGTTGCTTTCCTTCGGATCTTCGGAGAAAAATCTTTGGGCATTCCATGCAGGCTTTCTCATTCTTTGAATAACTGAGGATGTTATCAATAATTATAATTTGCTTACCCAAGTACTCCTTATATACCACGTTCCTTAATTCCTTGTAGCCACCTGATATACTTGTCATTTCACATAATATCATCAGAGCTTGCAATGTTCTGAACTCACTTTGGTCATAATCTCTGATATTTTCTCAGGTCAGATTTTAAGTTAATTCTCAATACATAACACACTTCTTAAATTAGGTCTTATAAGTAATCAATTCTTTATAGGGTCTCACTTCTTCTTATTCATTATTTTGTTAGACTCCTGATAATCAGTACATACTCTTATAATTTCATTCCTTTTCTCCATGAACATCACTGGTACTTTTCACGATTTACTTCTTGTAAAACCATTCCCTGGGTCTGCCTTATCCATTAAGCCTCCAATAATTCACCTTAATTCCTTGACGTGTCCAACACTTTCTAATCCATTTTAAAATATCCTTCTTATACCTGGTTATCGCTGTTTTTCTTTTATTTCCATATATCTTGACATTTCTTCAATAAACTAAATACTTTATATTATGAATTTCCTGTGGGATCTCATTTCTTAATTCTCCTACTTATAGCATCCAAGTGCTGGAAGAAAACCTGGAGATATCGTGATCGTTCTCCTGGGCGCATAAATTTCCTCTTACTAACTGCTAACATCGTGATCCATTATCTTCTCTTAACAAATTTGACTGAAAGGTCATACTATCCATCCTTGCACTTTTTGGATTATAAACTCTAACTTTCAATTCCAACTTCTAAAATTCCATAGATAATTCTTTTGGTATAGTTTTTATGTTCGTTCTCTCTTTTTTGCTTATTGCTTACCTCTACCTTTGCTTTTCCTCGTGAATACATATTTCAACACTTATGGCCCATATAGATTTTACACCTTTCTCCATACATATCATGTTTCCCCAATCTTTCAAAATGAATATTATTTCTATTCGTCCCAATTTATGAGTATGATACTTCTGCTCATGAGGTTTCGGTTGTCTGGATACACATACAATAATTTTATTGTGTTGACACACATTCTATTCCCTTATGAGAAGTATCACTATCAACTACCAAACCTCCTTAATACTTTTAAGTTGATAAAACAGGTGTTGTAACCATTCTTTCATTTAACTCCGTAAAACTTTCTTTACCCTTCTCTACTTCACATAAACTTCTTGCTTCTCCTAGTTAACTTCATCCAAGGTATGGCAACTTCCAAGAAGTCTTGCATAAATTTTCAATAGTAACCGGCTTATGATAACACTTCTTACTTTTGTTGGTGTTTCTGGTTTCCTTTCATTTATAGTAATTTTTAACTTCTGCTGAATCTCTTTTAACCCTTTCTACATTAAGTATTATGCTAAGAACTATATTTCATACAACTTCTTTCTTCTCCAACTTCCCAGTCATCATTAAATGCTTTGCATGGTCCTCCGTTGACTTTAAGTATCACAACTATAGCTTACCCGGATATTCCTTAAAGATTATGTCCATTAAGTTCTAATATTACTGGTATATTGGTTAATACAAATGACAATACGAGAACAGTACTTAGTTCCGAAAATTATCTTTGATATATCCATAGGTTTAATCTTTAATTGGTGAAATACCAAGTCTTAAATCAGTCTTATAAAAGTACTTTGCTTCCTTCATTTGATCAAATAAATCATTGGGTCAAGGTAACAGATATATGCTTTTGATAGTAAACTTGTTGAGCTTTCGCTAGTCGACGCATAATCTCATACTTCCATTTTCTTATTAACAATTAGTATTGGTGCACCTTATGGGATACACTGGGTTTAGTTGCTTCTTCTCCTAGCATTTCTTGCATCCGCTTTGCTAACTTCCTCGTTCTAACTGGTGCCATTTTAGGTAAGGCCGTAGTCACTAGTTTCATCTCAAGCGCTAAGTAAATCGCGAGCTTGTTTTCTTTATCGGGAAGAAAATTTTGGTAATTCGTCTGGAAATACATCTTGAAACTATAAAATCTTCAAATTCTGTTTACTCCTGACTTTTATTTATCTCATATTCACCGTAATGCTCACATCTTGATTACCATAATCATCATTAACAAATTCTTTACCTTCTTTCATCTTCTGAACCTCATCACTTTCTCATTTGGCATCCTCAGAATTTATCTTTTCATCACGACGGTCTGCTTGGACATCACGCTTTAATAGTTAATCCATTCCTTAGAATAATATCAAAACCTCTTATCTTCCATGATATCAATTCTTCACAACTTATTTCCAGAAATCTCAATTTCACCATTAGTACTCCCTTATTCAACACTTTCACATTCTTAACTTGTTAATCCTTTGATCCTAATCTTATCAACAAAACCTTGAGAGATAAACAATTAAGTTTCTCTCACATCTTTTAATATTTTAACGCATAAGGTATTCACCCTAATCATCCATGTCATTACGTACGTATTCTGAATGACATATTTCACAAGAAAATCGCAATTTCTCGTTCCCGGAGACGTATTCCTCATTGGAGTAGATTTTCTTGGCACTTAATGGATTCTTCACTGGGGCTAGTGATTTATAATCCTCGTCATGTGCCCGTGTTTCCTTTTCATGCATAAGAGGTAGATGGAACTTCGTCCGCTTGATTAAGGATACATTGATTTCTGCTTGAAAACCTCTTGCAAAGAACGACAGTACAACGAAGCAACTAGAAGGATTCACAATTCAACAAAATTGAAAGTTGAAAAGAAAGAAGAAACAAGGATTTGAATATGAATGAGACAACCACATTGGTACTTAAGATGGCCAGTCTTTCATACCATATGGCATACAGCACATGAGTAGGTGGCGTCCCACCCGACTCTTCGTCATTCTGACAAAGTGTCTCACCATCACACTATTTGTCCCAATCAGAAAGCAAAACTTGAGGGAAGCAAATAAATTTGAAAGGAATGGAATATCCTCCTTTTCGATATCATGGAAAAGAGTTTATCTGAGAAAAGAAGTTCATACTTTTTTTTTAAATTGAGAAGGAATATACGCAGTAATATTGAAGACAAGAACGATACCGTTGGTTACCATCCATATTTCATTTGTATTCACTTTTTGAGCTTGTTCGATCATATCCCGATTGCGTCATATAACAACTTTAGAAAGTCCGCTGAAATGTCTTCGCAAATTAAGCATTATGGTAGATTTCTATTTGTCACGTCTTGCGTCTTTAATATCGCACCCACACGGATAGTACTTTAACAATTCGATCATAATGGCGTTCCTTACCAGGTAACTTCAAGATTCTTCTTTTAATTTCGAATAACCACGTACCATTCAACATAACGATCTTCTTTTATTTTTCTTTTTTTTTAATAATATTCTGCTTTTAGAGAGGTCTGGAAATCTTTCCAATCTTCTGCGATCGTGCTCCGGTTTCTGCTAAATCAATGAATTCTTCGAACTCTGATAGTCCTAATACTTGAATGTATGGTTACTCCGTACGCTGATTCTGTTATAAATTTTATCAAACAATACTTGTATTTTACTGTTAGCATTAATCAACTTCTTCATAATCATAGGTTACTTCGTTCTCGAAATTAGCAATACTAAGAATGAAACACCATCCTTCCAGGTAATCCGGGCTTTCTAACAAACAAGAAACTCAAATAGCAACTTGACAACCAATGTTTAAAAATCATTTTATTCGAAAAGGCTTTTAGAAATTTGTAAAAGAAAATCTTTTTCGAAAACTTGTTTAAAACTTTAGAAAATCACAAACCTGGTTGTCCTTACTATATGAGTTGGTTGTTATCCTTCCGACCTATGACAAGGTACCAAATTAATGGATCGATCATATAAAAGTCCATTCGCTTCAATCTACCTTTTCTTCTTCATCGTATCCACTTATCTTTCTTAATCGACGAAACTTCAATTGTTGTCGCACATTATCTTATTCATAGTTTCACATCAAGGCTCCCATACTGGTGATACTCCCGACATTAGCGTTGCAGTAGTTAAGTAGAACAGGCTATCCAATAGTCCACAAGTCTATTTCATAAAACAAAGTTTACCCGTATCACATCACATCACTACTTTACATATCGCATTTATTATAGCATCATCATTTAATTTTACCAAAAATTCCAGATTTATACCTTTCTCTCTAACTCTTTCAAAATTCATCTAATTCATCCCATAATTATTCACGGGTGACTTAGTCACTAATTACTTCTTTTAACCCGATAACAGCTATCTTCTGAAACACTCAAATCTTCTCTCTAAACTTCTTCTCACCTTTATTTATCTCTTAAGCGCTCCCCATTTACTATAACTCTCGAATCCATCCTCGTAGATACAATCGTTTCATAGGACAAGTTCTAAACTGGGGGTATAGAACATGATATAGGGTAAACTGAAGAGATACGCTCACGGCCGAATGTCCAGTAAAACAAGAATAAACAAATGGAAGTTTTTAAATAGGTAGTCTCATATCAAGAGGCGGAAGATTAGCGTAGAATAGTTTAAAAAAAATACAACCGTTATAACAGGAGGTAGTACCATTAATGCTGGTAGAGGAACAAGGTGCAAGTCCAATCTGAAAGAAGATGACGATCCTTGAACGAGAAGCTCCAAACGATCAGATGATATAAAGAAATCAGGGTCTGCCATTGCCGTTGTCTGAAAATCACATCGCAAGCTAATAATCCCAAATCGCAACATGAACCGTGCCGGAGACCTACTATGTAGTCGCACTCATCCTTACGACATCTTAGCTTCCTATTTCCTAATCCTAATCCTAACCCTCTACCCAGTCCCGACAATCTAGGCTTGTTTCAGTGACTTATAACCTGTAGCTCTGATACCAACCTGTGGCACCCTCCAAACCCGGGTCAGAAGTTTGGGGTCCACAACACAAACATAATATACCAACCTGTATAAGAATTATTATTTATAATGACCCTGTTTCACAAAACCACGGATCGCAACAGGTTAAAGTATGAAAACAAGCCACAACCTTAATTTATTACATCGTACCAAATCCCAACTAATATATCTTATAATTGAAATAAAATCATTCTTACAATCTAACTATCTCTTTACCGTATGAAACTTCTGCTAGCTCGATCCAACTCGACTGGAACCTTAGCCCGCACTTTGGACTGAGGAACTTCACTATCATCCATATTCTTTTCAACTGTAACATATATAAAAGAATCGCAAGGGTGAGCTAACTAGCTCAGCAAGTCACGATAACGATAACTGAAGTTAAACAATGATCAAAGGAGATGATTTAAAGGAATCAAGTTTCTTTTTAACTAATTATTAGAATTGGATATTCATTTTAAGTTTTAAAGACCAAGGTTAGGCTGCTGATCAGTCACGCACTAACCTCGAGCAAGCACACAACACTGCTCTAATTACTGGATCCAAGGCACACATTGGCCTAACTTGACCATTGGTATGGTCTGACCACGAATCTGGTCCATATATATAAAAAAAACTATCCAATCCTAAAGCAGTTCAATATGATAACAAGGTGATTCAATAAAACAAGATCATAATCAATAATGTTTAAACATTTGCATAAAAACATAAGAAAACTCATGGATATCACGAGGATATATCAGGTTATGTATAACAAACGGCTTTCCAGTTTGTAAAATGATTAGGTATTTGACCAGTAATGATTTTTCGGGATATGGTTCTTTGATGTTATAAAGAATGATTGGAATATAAAAGTTTTAGTGTTTCAAATAATTCTCTTCCAGTGTTTGGGTGTTTGGTAGTTATACTTTTGAAGAGTAGTATTATATTTGTAGGGTTTGGTGTCTGATGATCAACAAAGGATGGGTTATAAAGAATAAGGCTTATGGCTCAAGATCAATAAAATCAGGGTTCAAGGTTTAATGGTTTAAAACTCTTGTAATGTAAAACAGGAGTTAATATGGATAATAGCGACATGCTATAAAATAGTTCAAAAATATTGGTAATATATCTTGCAGAAAAGTTCAGAAGTACTTGCCTTATAAGGCTTTACAACTATTATTGATCAACTCTGAGCCGACTCTGCTGATCAGGCTCTAACGTCCAACCACTAGATCCCAGTAGATTCGACTTTGACACTCAGGTCTTTCTGTTGAAATTCTACTGACTCATCGACTGACCACTATATTATCTTTAGTCCATCGTCCATTTTTAGGTTCCCGACTATAACCTACAGGGTCGAAAATACCCTACGTTAGACGTCTAGGCATGCTTGACATATCCTCGATACTAATTCTTACTCAACGATATTTAAACCTGACTCGTAATTATTCATATTAGAATAACACAGAAAATAATTAGGGTTCACATTCTCGAAATCGATCCAGTGTTCATTTTCAGAAAATACGTATACTTGTCATTTTACGAAATTAGGGTTACTGTGTTTTGGTTAAAGCATACAACAAACATACAATTAGGTTCTGTATAAAACATACGTATATGTATACACTAATCGAGTAAAGACAAAACGGAGCAGTCACCGGAGTCGACCGAGAGCCGCAGGCAGCGGAGACTACCAGGCGACAACAACAGAACAGGGCGGCGGTAAAATACCGGAGCACAGCGGTGACACGGACGGGAAAAGAAGGGAGCAGGGAATAAAACAGGAAATGGGAGTAGCCGAGTAAACTGAGATAGAGAAGAGGGGATTGATGTTTGTTTTTGTTTGTTGTTTTTTTTTATTAATATATTTCTCAGCTGTACCAAGCAGTACAGTACACCTGATAGTACAATTGTTAGTACAATTCCTGTTATTTAAACGCGTATTATTGAATAATTATGAAAATTTAAAGGTCTCTTTTTGCCTCGAAATTCGAAATTAACGAAACGAGGTGCGAATAAAATAACCCCCGAAAATTACGAAAATATTTTTAAAATATCATAAATATCCCGGAGGTTATAAAAACATAAATTTCGTAATTTTAAAATAATTTCTGAAATGCAATTTATACTCGTATTTCTCATTTAATGAACCGAGGTGTACTTAAAACAGATTCAGAAAATCACGAAAATAATCTTAAAATATTACAATTATCCCGAAGTTAATAAAAACATGAATTTTGAAATTTTTAAAATGATTTTTAAAATACACTTTATATCCGCTTTTATCAATGAAGCGGAACAACGAGCGCGCGAAATTAAATCCGAAAATTTCCAAAATAATTTTAAAATTCTCGGAATATTCCAAACTTAAATAAATATAAGTTTCATAATTTTTGAAGAATTTTAGAATTAAATATGGATTTTACAAATAAGAGCATTCAGAAAATCATTTAAAGATGAATAATTAATAAAATATTGATTTCTTAATTTTATAAAATCCTAAAAATAATTATTGTAGTTATAAAATCATAAAAATAATTTTTGAAATATTCCCAATATTTATGCAAATAAATTTGCACCAAATGCACTTTTGAAAATGAAAACCATCCAATACGGCTCCATAATTAATCACATGAACAACCCGGTATATTATAAATTACGCCTATATAATAGTCAACCAACATAGAGCGGTCAAAACCAATACACATATTTTATTTAATAATTTCCGTAATAATCACATATCTAAATAATTCAAAAACACACGAGTCGTTATAAAGAGCACCCAACAATAAGTCTAGGCTTCGAATCCTTCTTGGAAACCAAATAGCGAATGGCCGCATGATCAGTGAACACTGTCACCTTTGTCCAAAGCAAATAAGATCGAAATTTTTTGAAACCAAAGACTATAGCCAAGAGTTCCTTCTCAGTAGTGGTGTAGTTCATTTAAGCTCCATTTAGAGTCTTACTAGCATATTAGACTACATGAAAGGGATTATTCTTGCGCTGCCCAAGAATTGCGCCCACCGCATAATCACTCGCATCACACATCATCTCAAGTATACGCGTTCACAAGTAATATAGAATACTTTCTGAGCGGGCCTTCTGATTTCTTCGCACAACTCCCCGCAACTGATCCCAAGCACTTCCCTAGGCTTATAATGATGAAATCTCCCTAATTACGAAAGTTATACCCTGAAACGCAAAAATACTAGAAAAACGCATCAAATACAAAAAATACTTGATTTCAAGACATCAATTCAAGCCATTAGAAGACGTTCTAAGTGGTATAAAATGCCACTTATCACACCCCCAAACTTAAATTGATGCTTGTCCTCAAGCGTCACAGACTCAAAATAGAATAAAAACATGCATGAATGCAAACTACGTGAAATGCAGCGATCCCCATCGCGATGACTAAACCAACCAACACATGACATATCAACAAATGCATTTAGGCGACTAAAGATCAATCAAACCACGCAAGCTAACACACAACTAGAAACATGGTGTATGCACATGCTTAACAGATATGCTTCGAAACTAGATCAATCATCATAACTTAATTATCCTCAAGGCAATCACAAGATTATACGAAGAATATATTCTAGACATAAAATGACTTATACACTTCAAGATCATGGGAGTTTATTACAGAATCATGCTATTATTCAACACATAACAAATGCTTATTTGATCGTATAATGAGCGAGGTCCACAAAAGACTTATGCAATGTCATCCATTTAGCGAGAGTTAGGTTCGCGGATCCCAGACTATAAAAGCCTTAGGTCACTAGGCACAAAGTCCCCTAAGAACTTAATAACTCGAATACCAAAGAGCTCACTCGTGACCAATTATGCATTAAACCATATTTTTCTTCTCTTCTTTTTTTTCTTTATTTATTTTTTTTCTCTTTTTTCTATATTTTTTTAAAATTTCTGAGCAAGTGCATTTCGCTCCATCTTGCTCAACCCTAGACTACTCGCATTCAATACGAGCCGGCTACTAGCCATTTGATGCCTAGCCAAAACTAGCAATAAATTCCAATTTTTACTCCAATTTTCTCTTTTCATGCCTTTTATCATTAAGAGCCTATCATACATTCTAAGCATAAGCAATAGATTAACCTCAAAAACTATCAAATCATGACAACAATCTAGTCCTTAAGAATACTCTAAGACTTAGTGAAATTATAAGTGTTTCTAGCATACATGCCAACCTAACAAGATTCAACATCAATTCTAACGATATCACTACACTTGCTTCAATATCACATATCAATCGATAAAGCAACACAACAGGGATCATGGTATATGCATGAACTATATAACATGATAAATAAAGCTATAAAATAAAAAAAAAACTATATAAAAAAAACTATATGATAAAATATGCAACTATATGAACTAAACTATCATGAAAATGCAACTACATGACACACATATAGATATGTTCCTTAACTACCACCCCCAAATTTAAAATCTTCGCTGTCCCCAGTGAAGGCAATAGAAAGGAACACAGGGTATACCTACTCAGAAGAATCATAATCATCATCACCCTCAGAGGGTGGAGTGTCAGGAGGTGGATAAGCAGAATCCTCACAAAAAACGGGCCACTGGATGTCAGCTCCAAGGCCTCTAAAAGCAGTCCCAAGCGCTAGGGTGAGCTCCCGCGCAAACCTAGTCTGCGACTCATATATCGCATCAATCTTCCTCGAAAGCCTCATGTACTAGACATCAGCCAATCCCGAACCATCTCCTCCCTGGCCTCTGAAAGAACCTGCATCCCCCTGTGCCTGACTAGGCCTAGCCATGGTAGCACCAGCTGCTGGACGTCCTCCTGGGAGGTGATATCCCCAACCATGTAACTCTGGTTCTCCACACGTCCACTCATGCATCGCATTCAGCGTCGATGAATTAATAGGAGCGGCCGACATTTACTGCTGCTCATAAGAAGGCCAGTGAACTCCAACAGCCTTGCACAGCTTTGTGACAATAGAGGCATACAGGATATTGTACTGCGACTTCCCCCTCAAAAACTTCAAAATCCCTTGGTAGATAAACTCACCAAGGTCCACATAATACTCCTCATTCAGAATCCCCCACAACAACCTGGCTCTCTCAACTATAACCTCATGTGCATGCGAAGATGGCAAAATATTAGCACTAATAAAGGCATACCACGCACGAGCGTACCTGTTCATCGCAACAGCCGGGGAAAGAACGGTAATCGTTGGATACCCTCTTAAACTTCCACACTGTGCCCGGCTGACAGAGAGTAGCAATAATCAAATCTGAGTTAAAATCTTCGAGGGCCTTTTCATTCCAATTCTCGTCCTAGGGTTTCCTTTGTCGCTGCCCAATAACACGGCGAATCGCCTCGGGCTGATAATCAACAGTAAGCCCACGAACAAAAGTATACCCATTCTTGTCGGCCTTGGAGTTTGCATAGAACTCGTGAACAACACTCATTGGTACAGCCTCAGGTGACTCACAGAAAGTAATCCAACCCTTCTCTGCAATCATCGGTAACAACTCACCATCCCTCCCCGATGGCAAGAACCTCCTCTCCTTCAGAATCGGCTTAGTCAAAAGCTTAGTATACTCCTTCTCAGCAACCCTATCCACCAATCGGGGCCTCGCAGTAGTATTCCTTGAAGAATCAGCAGTCGGAATGGTACTGCTGCTCTCTACAGTTCGAGATCTCTTTGGGGCCATTGAAACTGAGAATAAGGGTTTGAGAGTTGTGTTTTGTGTGTAGGAAAGAGTTTGTAAGTTAAAAGTATATGGGAGGTATATGGAGAGGTTGTGTGTATATATAGGGTAGGATTAAGGCTAGAATTAGATTAGGAGTGGGGTTTGTGGTTGATTTGTAGAAGGAAATCGTGGGTTAATGTGGGTTGTGGCTGTGGTTTGCTTTTTTTTTTCTATTTTTTTATAGGCAGAAACTATTTTTTCTCGTTACAGGTCCGCAGGTGGTCGCCTAGAACCAGCAGGCGGGCGCCTGCTAGCAAGCGGCCGCCTGGTCCTAGCAAGCGGGTGCCTGCAAGGTTATTGGAATTTTTTTTCTGCCCTAATTTTCTGGGTTTTTTTGGGTTTTTTGATAGAGTACTAAATTCTAAGGGTTCCTATGGTCTCATATCTTGGGTTGCCTCCCAAGAAGCACTTCTTTTACGTCATTAGCTTGACGTAGAGTACTGCGATCAAGTTGACAATAAAACGACACTAACCACTTCCCGGTTTGTCGTATCCCCATAATAATGCTTTAATCTCTGACCATTTACTTTGAATGCTTGGCCCGGATCGTTCTAAAAAATCTCCACCGATCCATGTGGAAACACAGTTTCGACGATAAATGGTCCAGACCACCTTGCTTTCAACTTTCCAGGAAAAAGTCGGAGACGAGAGTTGAATAGAAGAACTTGTTGCCCCGACACGAATGACTTAGGAGAAAGCTTCCTGTCGTGCCACCTTTTTACTTTTTCCTTGTACATTTTGTTGTTTTCGTACGCTTGAAGTCGAAATTCATAAAGTTCATTTAACTGAAGAATTTGCTTCTTCCCAGCTGCATCTAGATCAAGGTTTAACTTCTTCAATGCCCAATAAGCCTTATGCTCAAGCTCCGTAGGTAAATGACATCCCTTACCATAGACAAGCTGAAACGGGGACATCCCAAGTGAAGTCTTGTATGCTGTTCTATAAGCCCAAACAGCTCCATCGAGCTTCAAAGATCGATCTTTCCTTGACGGACAAACGAATTTCTCTAGAATGCGCTTGATCTCTCTATTTGACACTTCAACTTGACCATTAGTTTGCAGATGATAGGCAGTAGCGATGCGATGATTCACGTTGTAGCGTTGCATCATAGAAGTGAACTTACCATTGCAGAAATGCGACCCTTCATCACTTATGATAACTCGTGGTGTTCCAAACCAAGTGAAGATTTGCTTATAAAGAAAATTCAGCACTACCTTTGCATCATTAGTTGGCAGAGCCTTGACTTCTAACCATTTTGAGACATAATCGACTGCCAACAAGATGTACTGATCATTGCAGGACGAGATAAATGGTCCCATGAAATCGATTCCCCAAACATCGAAGACCTCAACTTCAAGCATCACATTCAAAGTCATCTCATCCTTTCTGGTAAGATTCCCAACTCTTTGGCAATGATCACACCTTAAAATGAACTGATGTGCATCCTTAAACAACATAGGCCAGAAAAAACCTGCTTGAAGATTACGAGTTGTTGTCTTTTCACCACCATAATGTCCACCATAAACTGTGGAATGAAAGTCTCGTAATATCCCCTCCGTCTCATAGAATGGGATACATCTCCTGATGATCTGGTTAGCTCCTTGTCTAAACAAATATGGTTCATCCCACATGTACCACTTCACCTCATGCAGAAACTTCTTCTTTTGAGCCGCATTTATAATAGGAGGCATTATATTGCTAACAAGATAGTTCACAATGTCTGTAAACCATGGCTCTTCCTCTTGAATTGCGAACAACTGCTCATCCGGAAAAGATTCGTTGATCAATGTCTTATCATGTGAAGTAGAATCGGGATTCTCTAATCTAGAGAAATGCTCAGCTACTTGATTTTCAGTACCTTTTCGATCCTTGATCTTTAACTCAAATTCCTGTAGTAAGAGCACCCAACGAATAAGCCTAGGCTTCGAATCCTTCTTTGAGACCAGATAGCAGATGGCAGCGTGATCAGTGAATACTGTCACCTTTGTCCCAAGTAGATAAGATTGAAATTTCTCGAAACCAAAAACTATAGCCAAGAGCTACTTCTCAGTAGTGGTGTAGTTCAGTTGAGCTCTATTTAGTATCTTTCTAGCATAGTAGACCACATGAAAGATATTATTCTAACGCTACCCAAGAACTGCTCCGATCGCATAATCACTTGCATCACATATCATCTCAAAAGGTTCTCTCCACACACCTTTTGAGCACCAAACTAGTTTCCACACACCTTTTGAGCACCAAATGAAGATTATTCAAGCATTCATCATACGAATGTCTAAAGACGGAGAAGTCGTCCATGAACACTTCGACATTATTTCCAATCATATCAGAAAATATAAACATCATGCATCTCTGAAAAGTGGCAGGTGCACCACATAAGCTAAAAGAAATTCTACGGAAAGCAAACGTGTCGAATGGACAAGTGAAAGTAGTCTTCTCTTGATCTTCTGGTACAATGCAAATCCGATTGTAGCCCGAATAGCCATCCAAAAGACAATAATACTCATGACCAGCCAATCTGTCGAGCATCTGATCAATAAATGGAAGACGGAAGTGATCCTTCCTTGTGGCTTTATTCAACTTTTTGTAATCCATGCATACCCTCCAGCCTATTACTGTTCGAGTGGGGATGAGCTCGTTCTTCTCATTTACTACCACAGTAATACCTCATTTCTTTGGTACACATTGCACGGGGCTCACCCAAGAACTGTTAGAAATAGGATATATGATTCCTGCATCCAGCCACTTTAGAATTTCTTTCTTCACTACTTCTTTTATAATAGGATTAAGCCTTCGTTGTTGCTCAACAGTCGGCTTGCTAACTTCCTCTAGCAGAATTTTATGCAAGCAGTACGAATGGATGATCCCTTTTATATCTGCTATAGTCCATCTGATGGTCGATTTGAATTCTCTTAAAATACTCAAGAGTTTGTCCTCATCACTATCTGAAAGGTTAGATGCAATAATAACAGGCAAAGTAGATGCATCACCTAAAAAAGCATACCTTAAGTGTTCAGGCAATGGTTTAAGCTCCAAAGTAGGTGCTTCCTCAATAGATGGTTTGAGCTTTCCCTCAGCATTCTTGAGATCAGTATTATTAAGAGATTTAAATGGCATGTCTAGATATCGTTTCCAAGGAGAAGCATTTAGATATTGTAACTGCTCATTGCCTTCCTCATCATCACTGTCAAATTCCCCCAATAAGGTTTTTTTTAAGGCATCAGACCTTAGCACATGATCAAGTTCTGAAATAACTGCAGAATCGACCAAATCCATCTTGAAGCACTCCTCATCTTCCGTAGGGAATTTCATCACATTGAACACATTCAATGTCACATCCTGATCTTGCACCATCATCGTAAGTTCACCCTTTTACACATCTATCAAGGTATGGCCTATAGCCAAGAAAGGTCTTCCCAAGATTATGGGAATCTTCTTATCTTCCTCGAAATCCAGAATGACAAAATCTGCAGGAAAGATGAGCTTGTCCACCTTTACTAGCACGTCCTCCATGATGCCTCGTGGGTATGTAATCGAACAATCAGCCAATTGTAGAGACATGTAGGTGGGCTTCAGATCAGGCAGATTCAGTTTTTTGAAGATAGACAACGGCATCAGATTGATGCTTGCTCCCAAATCGCGAAGGAACTTTTCGAATGACAACTTTCCAATGGTGCAAGGAATGGTGAAGCTACCTGGATCCTTAAGCTTCAGAGGTAACTTTTGTTGCAGCACAATACTGCACTCTTCTGTTAGAGCAACGGTATCAAGATCATCCAGTTTCACCTTCCTTGAAAGAATACCTTTCATGAATTTCAGATAACTAGGCATTTGCTCCAGAGCCTCAGCGAAAGGTATGTTGATGTGAAGTTTCTTGAACACCTCCAGAAACTTACCAAACTGGTTTTCCAGCTATTATTTTTGTAATCTCTTAGGAAAAGGTGGTAGAGGATAGAGTTATTTCTCCCCTGTATTACCCTCAGGCAGAGTGTATTCAACAGTAGTCTTCCTTGATTCCCCCTCTTTCTCCTTTTGCTTTTCTTCTTCATCTGCAATTTCAGCTTCTCCATCTTTCGCTTTTTCAGCATCAACAACTTTTCCAGACCTTAAGGTGACAGCTTTGACTTGCTCCTTAGCTTTCTTCCTGTATGGAACTTCAGTATCGCTGGGAAGTATGCCAGGTTGATGATTGAGCAAGGCATTGGCTATTTGACCGATTTGATTTTCCAAGGTCTTGATAGAAACAGCCTGACTTTTGCACAACAGCTTTAACTCCTCAAAATCAGCACTAGAAGGTGAAGCAGCACCTCCTTGTTGAGGATATAATTGCCTTTGAGCATATTGCTGAGGTTGCTGGAATCCAGGTGGATTAAACTGTTTACTTGCCGCTTGCTGATATGGTTGCTGAACAACATTCTGATTATTGCTCCAGCTGAAATTGGGATGATTTCTGTTATTAGGATGATAAGTAGCTGGCACAGGCTGCTGCGGTCGCAGATAATTGTTCACATACTGAACAGATTCATTAACAAGAGAACACTGATCTGTAGCATAAAAGCCTGCACAAAGCTCACAGACAATAGCTATTTGATTGACTCCATAGTTGACTAAAGAATCGACCTTCATAGACAGCGCTTGGAGTTGCACTGCAATAGCTGTAGCTGCATCAACTTCCAGAATACATGCTACCTTCAGAGGCATCATCCTTTGAGTTGGGTTTTGATACTCGTTTGCAACCATAGTTTTAATAAGATTGTAGGCTTCAGTATAGCTTTTGGCCCATAAAGCGCCTCCAGAAGCTGCATCGAGCATGGGCCTAGATTGGGCCCCGAAACCATTGTAAAACCAGTGATCACCATCCAGTCAGGCATACCATGATGTGGACACTTTCTCAACATCTCCATGTAGCACTCCCAAGCTTCACACATATATTCTCCTTGTTGCTGCACAAACTGAGTAAGAGCACTCCTCATAGCTGCAGTCTTGGCCATTGGATAGAACTTCACCAGAAACTTTTACGCGAGATCTTCCCAAGTAGTGATGGACCCATCTGGTAAAGAATATAACCAGTCCTTAGCTTTGTCCCTTGAAGAGAATGGGAAAAGCCTCAGCTTTATAGCCTCATCAGTAATGCCATTATATTTGAAAGTACTACAAATCTCGACAAAATTCCTGATATACATGTTGGGATCTTCAGTTGCAGCACCTCCGAAAGAAACAGAATTCTGCACCATCTGAATAGTGCCCGGCTTGATTTCGAAAGTATTGGCCTGAATAGCCGGATGAATGATGCTTGGTTGAATGCCATCAATTTTAAGCCGAGAAAAGTCCATAAGAGCTGGATCAGCTGGAACTATATGATCACCCATTGTTACAGGTTCTTTCTTCTCACTATCTGTATCTGAATCTTCAAAAACTATCTTCTCCGGAAAGTCAAGAGTTGAATCTGTCTCCTCAGCCGTATCAAGAGTCCTCTTGCAGGTGCGAGAACGTGTTTGCATAACCGCTCTCTAGAGTACCTGAAACACAACCGGAAACAGTAAGTAACAAGTTTTAATCAATGAATCTTAAAGACCACTGATGAAAAGTACATAAACTAAATAAATTAACACCAAGTCCCCGGAAGCGGCGCCAAAAACTTGTTAGGCACAAAGCATGCGCTAAATAAATCATGCAAGTATACGCGTTCGCAAGTAATATAGAATAATTTCTAGTTCTTTCCCACAGAGACTCTGATTAATTGTATTTAATTAACACTTACTTACCAATGTATGATTACTCTTCAATGTCAAGACAATAACAATTAAGGTTGATTAACTAATATTAACTACGAGAATTAAACACTTAAATTATCAATATTAAACACACATGAGATCATAACTTCATTACTACTTTATTCAATAGTCAATGTTATTACCCTTAGCATGTAATTGTGATGATATTAATCGAACAACACGAAACTGATAAATGCCAACTTTCGTTGTACGAATACCATTCTACCAAGCATCCACAATTAAGATAGAAGTTGAATAGGCATCAATTATGTTGAGACCCTATATGTGTACAGAATTTGACAACATAACGATTTAAGCACAAGTTATTCATTATGATTACACAGGGCAAGTAAAACGGTTAGAGTTACCCATTAACCATGCATACAATATATGAACATATGCTAGCATGGAAAGTTCTAAATCTTAAGATTCATTGTCACTTCACAAGAGATTAACACGCTATCTTATATGTTCGCGACGCACATAAGACAAATAAGCACAACCTATGCTAGATATCATACAATCATCACATACCAAGGTATTAAATAATTAACTAAAGAAATCCATTGTAAATCCGCTATGACCCCATGATCACGATTAGCCCATGATAGAACTCATCTTCACCATGGGTTCATATGAAAACATGATATAAACACAATGATATAAACTAATAAAAATACTTAATAAAAACAGAGTACGTCACAAGAGTATTAAGGTTCAAAGAGTAAAGAAAACTAGCATCCACTGTTACAATGAATTAAAAGAATCACAAGATAAATGTATGCTTCCTCTTCTTCGTTGTTGCGTGCTAAAACGGTCTTCTTGATCTTCTCTCCTTGTTACTTGTTCCTTGCTTGTTGTGAAAACGTCTCCCAAATAGGTTTATATAAGAGTCCACAAGAAACAACGCTGTCAGAAGCCCGATAGAACTCGAATTATAAAATCCAGAATTAAAATTCCCGCACCCAGGCGGCCGCTTCCTGTCTCCACGCGGGCGCCTCGTAGCAGGCGGTCGCCTGCTCCTTCCAGGCGGGCGCCTGCTACCTTTCTGGAAAAATAATATTTTTCGCTTCTGATTTTGCTGATTTCTTCGCACAACTCCCCGCAACTGATCCCAAGCACTTCCCCAGGCTTATTATGATGAAATCTCCCTAATTACGCAAGTTATACCCTAAAATGCAAAAATACTAGAAAAACGCATCAAATACACAAAATACTTAATTTCAAGACATCAATTCAAGCCATTATAAGACGTTCTAAGTGGTATAAAATGCCACTTATCAATATCTGAAGGGTACACCTAATTTAGGTATCTGGTATCCCAAAGATACATGATTTGATCTCATCGGCTACACAGATTTTGACTACGCTGGTTGTAAGATTGATTGGAAAAGTACTTCAGGAAGCTGTCAGTTTCTTGGAAGAAGATTGGTTTCTTGGTTTAGTAAGAAGCAACATTCAGTTTCTACATCTACTGCTGAAGCTGAATACATTGCTGCTGGTAGCTGCTGTTCTCAAATTCTTTGGATGAGAAACCAACTCTGAGATTATGGACTTGATTTGAAGAATATTCCTATCTACTGTGACAACACAAGTGCCATAGCAATCTCAAACAATCATGTTCAGCATTCAAGGACCAAACATATTGATATAAGGTATCATTTCATTCGAGAGCATATAACGAGGGGAAAGTAAGTTTACATATCTATTCATTATATATCCATGTTTGTAAACTTGTTTTGAAGCTAACTGATTACCATGTGTTACGTGTTATATGCTAGTGGTAAGTAAGTTATAGTTTTTTATGCAATATATGAGTTGTTTGAATGTTTACATGTTATATGCTTACTCTGATGCAAATACTCTTGATATTGATATTATTATATTAGGAGTAGATTTTAAATTGGTTCAGTCTTGTGTTGTCTAATCAATTGGTGCATACTTGTTGGATACACTACTTGCATAATTAATGGCTTATATGTCTTATAGGTTGATCCCTATGTGTAACTCTGATGATCTTGCTATGCTTATGTTTTGCTCTGGATATTTAATCCTGATATATGTTTCATACTCTGATTACCTCATGCATGTCTCATAAGCTTAAAATAATGTTCATCTCTTTCCTCTATAATATTGATCTGTATTGGACTAACTTTGAATTATTTTGAGTTGATGAGATTTATTTGAGTAGCATTGTCAAAAGAATCAGAAAGCATGATCATCTGAAACATCCTTCATGAATCCATATGGTGGTAAGTAAAAGTAAAAGATATCTAGTTCTGAGACTATTATATTCTTGATCATCAAATTCTCTGATATTGTACTTCAGATGTTTGTGATCTTCAACACCCTCAGTGGTTTTAGGAACTGACTAAGAGCCTATCACACCTCATAGGTTCTATCCCAAGTCATTAGAACCAAACACCTCTCAGACAGTATTCCATTACGTTACTCTGATACATCCCCCAGATTTTGCTCTGATTCACTTAATTTTCTTGAGATATCAACTCAGTGATCAGATAAAATTACCAATTGGTTTTGGAGTTGTG
Organism: Apium graveolens; assembly: GCF_009905375.1. Taxonomy (NCBI): domain Eukaryota; kingdom Viridiplantae; phylum Streptophyta; class Magnoliopsida; order Apiales; family Apiaceae; genus Apium; species Apium graveolens. Next base: position 124,049,625 of record NC_133657.1, read on the forward strand.
TTGAGGATGAGGGAGATAGTACCAAGAAGCACCACATAAGGAAGGAAAGGTCAACCCTACAACTCTGTCTTTCACAAAGAAGTGGAGCATGTATAACATGAGACATCTGTAAGGCCATCTGTATTCTCTCAAAAGGATATAGAGCTGAAAAAGGCATATAAGCAGTTACCAGGTGCATTCTCCCAACAGAATGTTATCTATTAAAAATTCACCTGTCAGCCAGGGCATCTGTATAAGAGTCACTACTCCTTGATTAAAATGTTTCCGATGCACATGTGAGATTCACACACACAAGGAAGGTATTGATGCAGCAACCATTGTCAAACCATATCAAGGACAATGGCAATAGGTTGAAATCCTGGATCATGTTCTAATATTTATCTCTGATTTTGAATAAGAACATATGATCTTGGTTGGTTACTTTGATAAGTATTCACAGACTTCAGAAGAAATCCTTGATCCCTAATGGCATATCGTTGATCATTGGTTATTTTCCCAGAATTCAAATGTGGATATGATTTTGACTTAGTCAAAATAGAAACTTGTAAATGAGGACTCAGATATCAACTGACGAGTTTATAAGGTATACTTCTTCATGGAAGTTGAGGGATATCAGGAATTCTGCCACTTAAAAGAATCCTAATTTCCCCTCTCAGAAGGAACATTTCTGAATCTCTTGACTGAGAGTTTCCATCCTTGAAGGTGGAAGGCAACTTTTCTATGAAAAAGGATTTTCTCGTGAGTACACTTGGATGTTTGGATCTTTGAGTGAGTGACACACTGTGAGACTGAGTGACAAACACTTGAGTGTAGAGTGGAGTGAAACACAATGTGAGATTACTAAACAGAAATCACACACTTGCACTGTGAGAAATGGTTACCAAATAGTCTCTTCACTTGGTTGGTTGATCCTAAGGTTCCACTCTGAATATATTTTGAAGGATTACTCAACTAAGGAGGAGAGATTATGAAGAGATTATGGACTGATAGTCCTTCTGTAACTAAAAAGATGGATTTCTAACTTTATTGTACTAAGGAAGGGATTCTTCATCTTAGGGGGAGAGATTATTGGGCTTCGGTTACAAGTTCCAAAATGTTGTCTATGTGCTTTATGGGAAGATCTGAAGATTATTGAAGACAATGTTTGGAAGACGTATCTATCTGCAACTTTACATAAGGGAAAAAAGAATCTGTTCTCTGCTGAAGCTGAATGCCTATAGAAGATGTGATAAATATAAGATAGTATTATTTCCAAGTCTCGGATTGAAAGTTGAAAGCTGATTGAAGATTTTTGGATAAGGTTAGTTGAGTTATTCTCCAAACTGTTGCTTCTCCATTATTATTTGACTGTCAGGTGTAACAGCCAAATATAGGGAGATTGTTGAGCAAGATTGAAGTTGTTTATTTATCTCAACAATACTGGTTTGGATAACTCAACATAGAACAAGGAATTTGAAATAATCTATGTTCCACTAGGATTAGTACATATTGGATATTAGTACATGCACAAAAGGTTTTCTTAGCTGCAGTGAAGAAGACGTCAACAGTGATCCGTATGAAGTTCATTAATATGTTCAAGCATCGGAGGAATAAGGTTGGAGTCATTCGAAGCAGTTGTCAGAATCAGTGTGAAGACCTCAAGGATTCCTAGTGAAGTTGGTTATATTTGGTAGAAGACTTAACAGTGGTTTGTACGGGTGTAATACGAAGGCCTGAGAGCAGAACTGGTCGTCTGTGAACCAAACCCGTGCATGAGACGTCAGTGATCCGTGAAAGGAAATGGAGTATTATCTTTAGGAACACTGTTAAATGGTTTTTTTACTCGAGGAGTCTGTAAATATATTAAGGTACAACATCCCGGAGATTAGAAGGCCTGCAGAAACAGAGGAGTACAGCCCGAGGATTTACTGGATTTATTTTTAAATCAATGACTGATTTTTTATTAAATGAATAAATGAAAATCATCTCATTTATTTATTTAATTTTAGATCACAATTTGATTTTAAAAATAAATAAATTAAAAATTGAATTTTTATTAAATGAATGAATTAATCTCAAAAGATTTATTTATTTATTTTAATATCAATATTTAATTTTGGTAAAATAAAATTAATGTTTGAATTTAATTAAGTAAAAAAATAAAATCAGATTTTATTTTTTACTTATTTTAAACACAAATGTATATTTTATTTTATTTTCCAGAACAAATTTATTTTTATTCCAGCCAACCAGACTATGCATGTATGATTCGGATTCACGAATAGAAATTGGCAGATGGTGTTGTTTTGGTTTCATGTAAACTACGTGGGTCCCAGGTGGAAATCAAAATAAATAAACCTCATAACTAAGTTTACAAAGAAAGGAATTCCACAGGAGCTCGCATATAGTCTAGCAATCAAAGAAATCAAACTAAGAAAAACAAACAACAAAAGTAATAGAGTTGTTCGCAGCGAGGCAGCCACGTGGTGGGACCCCTGGCAAAAGAACGCAACTGTGCAAAAGAAATGAACAAAGAGATTGGCAGGTTTTAATCATGCTAATAAGTGGCATTTTATACCACTTAGAACGTCTTATAATGGCTTGAATTTATGTCTTGAAATCAAGTATTTTGTGTATTTGATGCATTTTTCTAGTGTTTTTGCGTTTCAGGGTACAACTTGCGTAATTAGGGAGATTTCATCATAATAAGCCTAGGAAAGTGCTTGGGATCAGTTGCGGGGAGTTGTGCGAAGAAATCAGCAAAATCAGAAGCGAAAAATATTATTTTTCCAGAAAGGTAGCAGGCGCCCGCCTGGAAGGAGCAGGCGACCGCCTTCCAGGAGGCGCCCGCGTGGAGACAGGAGGCGGCCGCCTGGGTGCGGGAATTTTAATTCTGGATTTTATAATTCGAGTTCTATCGGGCTTCTGACAACACTGTTTCTTGTCGACTCTTATATAAAACTATTTGGGAGACATTTTCACAACAAGCAAGGAACAAGTAACAAGGAGAGAAGATCAAGAAGACCGTTTTAGCATGCAACAATGAAGAAGAGGAAGAATACGTTTATCTTGTGATTCTTTTAATTCGTTGTAACAGTGGATGCTAGTTTTCTTTACTCTTTGAACCTTAATACTCTTGTGACGTACTCTGTTTTTATTAAGTATTTTTATTAGTTTAGATCGTTGTGTTTATATCATGTTTTCATATGAACCCATGGTGACGATGAGTTCTATCATGGGATAATCGTGATCATGGGGTCATAGCGGATTTACTATGGATTTCTTTAGTTAATTGTTTAATACCTTGGTATGATGTGATTGTATGATATCTAGTATAGGTTGTGCTTATTCGTCTTGTGTGCATCGCGAACATATAAGATAGCGTGTTAATCTCTTATGAAGCGACAGTGAATCTTGAGATTTAGAACTTGCCATTCTAGCATAGGTTCATGTATTGTATGCATGATTATGAAAGGAATATGTCCTAAGTCCAATCATGTATTAGGATTTAGGAATAACTTTTATGTAATCTGTTTTGATTTCATTGATATTAATAAAGACTTGTTTTGTTTTTATTACGAGCTTTATCTATTTAAGTGTTTAAATAAGATATACCATAGTTTAGAGTAAAGCTTTTTATAGATTATGATGAGATCATAATAGTGAGACCTAAAAAGATGATAACTCTAAACTTAAATAGTTCCTGGTCATAGGATTACTAACTGGTAATTAATAATCCGCAAAGATCGGTACATACTATGCTTGCTTCATTATGAAGGATGTCTGTTCTCATAGACATTTGTGTGGTGACACTATAGCTAGTATGTAGGTGCTTATTATGGAATAAGTTCACTGAACATGACTCGCCTAGCTGAACAACTGATGGAGTTCACTCACGTGTCAGCAGTTGTTCACATAGTGATAGTTGTACAAGTATCCTTAGACTTGAGGTCATCATAGTCATCTTGTGTACACTGAACTATGCTTTGGTTTAGTTCTTAGTCTTCAGGGACAATTATTAGGGCTCTTCTGGTTATAGGAATTTGTACACGAAGATAGTGTATGATCAATAAAGGATCTACCCCTTCCAGTGAAGGAAGCGAATGTTCAAGGCTGATCCACTTATGCTAGTTCAGGAATCTCTGGCCAGAGTGAATGAAATTAGAAAGGAGTTTCTAATTTGCATAGAACTAAGCATAGTAAATGGTAAGCAAGTGATTAAATTAGATAGGCTTGACACGAGATCCATGCCTTGTATTTAATCGGGACATTGTAGGGTAGAAGGAGTTTATTGTACGGTAACTATTCACTGACAGGTTCTTGGTATTCTAAGCAGTGAATTCATATTATCCGGATAGTCGCGATATGTTGAAAAGCATCACTCACGATGTAGAATAAATGTGATTAATTAATTAATCATATTTAATAAATTAGAGAATTTATATAAATAATGATAAAATAGTTTTATTATTATTTATTTCTACTACCGGCTTAATATTGAACCTACAGGGTCACACCATAAAAAGAGAATGATTTATTGGTGGAGGAATTAATTAATAATGGCTAATAATTATTTATTTGTGAAATAAATAATTAATTGGCAAATTTAATAATTAATTAAATGAGATTTAATTAATTATAAATTAATTAAGAAAAGTTCTTAATATTATTAATTAAAGGATTTAATTTTTGGAAATTAAATCAAGCGAGAGAATTATTTCTAAAGTGTTTAGAAAAAGGATTAATGATTAAAAGGTGTTTTAATTATTAATGAGAATAATAAATGGGATAATAATAATAATATTTATGGGAAAATTTCAGCTGAAAATTTTGCCTGTAAATACACTATTATAGACCCTAATTTTATTCCAACCAACCCGAAAACCCAAAAAGTTTGGAAAACCCAATTCTCTCCACCTCCTTCCTCCTCCTTAACATCGTTTTCTTGGTGGATACCGGTGGAGTGCTTCACACTTGAGGAGCAACTGCTAAGGATCTCTGATCGTTGTCTCCGAATTATTTTAAAAGGTTAGATTCGATCCCTCGAATTTTTATTCACGATTTATATGCTTTTATTTGGATTTTGTATGTGTAAAAGTGTTTTACCATGACCCCGCTGCGTTTAAAAATCCAACATTGGTATCAGAGCATAGGTTGTATGCATATAGATCTGTGGTAAAAAATTTCAGAATTATATATGATTTTTACAAGTTATATTATGGATTAATTTTGTCTGATGAGAAATCGTTTCTCAGAATATTTTTGAATGTTGATCTGGGTTCTACAAGTGTTGTAGATCGTCTGGGTATTTTTTTCATAATTTTAGGATGTATAGATTTTTTATTATGAATTTTTGAAGATCTTGCAATTAAATTCGTAATTAGATAAATCATATATATATTTATTATTTTAAAAGTATATGCATCTGTGTGTCCCTGTTGAATGCACGGAATTAAATAAAAGAAAAGACAATTGTTGATTGCACGAGAGAAGCACAGACAGACATGGCAGAAGTGAGAGAAGAAAACGTGCGACTGCTGACAACAGGACAAAGGACTGCGTGTCGACCACGCGCGCATGGGGCTCACGCGCTGGCGTGCCACGCGCGGCGCGTGGAAGACACGCGCTGGTGATGTCATGCTGACGTCATCAGATGACGTCATGCTGACGTCAACGTAGGGGTTTGGGCGCGTGGGCGCGCGTGGGGGGAGGTCTGACACGCGCCTGACAGCGCGTGTGCGCGTGGCGGCGCGTGGGACATCTTCTCGGGGCGCGTGCGGGCGCGTGGAAGCTCAGAATGGGGTGATTTTGGTGTCGTTGGATTCGTCTTTTCGAGACGCTTCTAATGGTATATTATGATATTTTATGAAATTGTTTCGAACTGTTTATAGCTAACAGAAGTGTTTTTTAAGCTATTTTAACTGTTTTTAATTGCTTTTAAATGCTTCATGTGATACATAGAGATGTATAATGCTTAGACGAATGTGCTAGATGATGTAATATGCCTACCTTGATGTTTATTCATATTTATATATGTGATATATGCTTAGTTTATCATGCGATGATAGATTTAGGTAAACTTAAATGAACATAAGGCGTTTGTTAGACAACCTAGTATAATGAAATTGTTTCATAACCTTAAGAATAATATTATGAATACAATCATGAGATTCTTGTGTTTGTGAAACACGTAATTGAATATGAATTTTCGATATGAGAGAAAGGATGATTCTGTCAACAACAGATTTCTATCTGAAAGAAAGGGTTATTAAGTGACGCCTCTTGACAATGCTCCACCCGATCTGGGAATCATCTGATTATTGATTATTGATTTGAAATATTTAATTTAAAAGGAAGAATCTCTTTATAATATGATTATGATTGTAACGTAATATAATCCCTCTAAAATTAAATAATATCAAGTAGTAATTGGCCAATGATACAACGGGCTTGTGTCGGTCATAACCTTCCAACATGATAGAAAAGTAGTTCTTATTTTTGAATCATTGTCGGTTCGTGCTACAGCCGAGGGCTTTGATTTCGAAATAAGAAATACTTGTCTATTACATAGAGATGTGTACATTGAATAAGAATCTAAAGGTCGGTACGTGCTACAGCCGTGGGCCTTTGGGGACTGATTCAACTGTACGGAATGTTGGGTTAGACTTGACTTAGAATATTGAGTTTGTCGTGCTACAGCCGAGACTCAATTATTCAAGAGGCTAAAGTTTGATTAGGGAATAACATAAATGTAATTGACAAGAGCTGTCTGCCTATTGAACATTGTATGGCGGTTCGTGCTACAGCCGGGGTTGTGTAATGGAATGTAGGATCCCTATTCCCACTAGCATTATGAATGCTTAATTTTTCACGTAGGGGGTTGAATAAATTAGGAAAACTAGTGGGAGCCACTTATGAATAAAGACCCGATTCATATAGTGTTTTGAAATGAAATCAAATATTTGCTAAGTGTTGTTATGTGTTTATCATTTACAGATTTACTTTGTACGTTATGTCTTCTGCACTATCACTCAGGAGCATACTAGATGCTCACAAATTGACTAGTCCTAATTATGCTGACTGGCTTCGAAACTTGAGAATTGTTCTCAGGATTGAGAAGCTGGAATACGTGATTGACTCACCTAAGCCTACTGAACCTACTAGTGATGCACATAATGATGAACATGTTGTGTATCGTAAGTGGATAGATGATGCAAATGTTGCTCAATGTATCATGCTAGCTTCCATGAATATTGAGCTACAGAAGCAACATGAGCATATGGATGCTCACACTATCCTCATGCATCTACAAGAGTTGTATGATGTGGCAGGGAGGACAGCTCGATATGAGATATCGAAGGAGCTGTTCGGTTGTAGGATGTCTGAGGGATCATCTGTGAATGACCATGTACTTAAGATGATCAATTTGATTGAACGTCTTGGACAACTTGGTTTTGCCATGGATGGGGAGCTGAGCCAAGACTTGGTCTTGCAATCGCTTCCGAGTTCATTCTCGCAGTTTGTTGTGAACTTTCACATGAATAAGTTGGATGTCAGCCTGCCTGAACTCCACAACATGTTAAAGACTGCGGAATCGAATTTTCCCCCTAAGAAGAGTTCTGTTCTTCTAATTGGTGAAGGTTCCAATCCTAAGAAAAGGAAGAGGAACTCTTCCAAGAAGAAGAAAGTAGGTGAGAAAACGACGGTTCCACCAAAAGCTGAAGACCCCGAGAGCAAAGTTGTTTGCTTTTACTGTAACAAGGTGGGGCACTGGAAGAGGAACTGCAAGGTTTACCTTACAGAATTGAAGAAGAAGAAGGGTAGTGAGACTACCGCTTCTGATTCAGGTATGTTCATGATAGAAGTGAATATGTCATTTCTACTTGGGTATTAGATACCGCCTGTGGTTCTCATATCTGCAATTGTTGCAGGGACCAAGGAGAAGTAGGACTCTTGAGGAAGAGGAGGTGATTCTACTGATGGAAATGGAGCAAGAGTTGCTACTGTAGATGTAGAATCGTTTCATTTACATAGGCCTAAGGGCAAGACTATTGTTTGAAATAATTGTTATTTTGTTCCCTCGATTGTGAGGAATATTATTCCCATGTTAGACTTGGGTGGATTTTTCATTTATTATTGAGAATAATGAATGTTCTATTCTTAGAGATAATATTCTTTATGGACGTGGTACTTTAAATAATGGTCTGTATATATGTGACATAATTTACTTCAGATTGAACAAACTAATAAAAGAAAAGGGATGATGAAAATCTCACTTTATAGTGGCATTGCAGTCTCCATTTAGTGGATTTTCATACTTCATTACTTTCATAGATGATAGATCTAGATTCGGATATGTGTTTGATGAAACACAAGTCTGAAGCCTTTGAAAAGTTCAAAGAGTATAAGTATGAAGTGGAGAAACAAACCAAACATAGTATTATAATTCTTCGATTAGATCGAGGTGGTGAATACTTGAATGGAGAGTTTCTGGATTATCTCAAAGTAAATGGTATAGTCTCCCAGTGGACTCCTCCAGATTAGTATCTGAAAGGAGAAATCGAACTTTGTTAGACATAGTTCGGTCCATGATGAGCTATGCAAATCTTCCAGTATTCCTATGGGGTTATGCATTGGAAACCTCAGCATATTTACTGAATAAGGTGCCTTCCAAAATCTGTTCCTCAAACTTCGTATGAGATATGGAAAGAAAGGAAACCGAGTCTTAAACACGTTAAGATTTGGGGATGTCCAGCTTATGTCAAGTAAGTTGACCCAGATAAGCTGGAATATCGATCCGTAAAATGTAGTTTTATGGGATATCCTAAAGAGACTTTAGGGTATTACTTTTACACCGATCATCGGGTGTTTGTCTCCAGACATGCTACCTTCTTGGAAAAGAAGTTTATCCTTGAAGGAAACAATGGGAGCAAAATTGAACTTGATGAAGTTCAAGAAGCACAAACTACTACGGATCAAGTGGAAACACCTGTTCTGACTGAACAACCTTCTGTGGAACAGCCCATTCGTAGGTCAGAGAGAGTGTCTCGCCAACCTGAGAGGTATTATGGCCTTGTCATTGAGAATGACAATGAGTTGTCGATCATTGATGATGACGACCCTGTGACCTATAATGAGGCTATGAGTAGTGTTGACTCAGAGAAATGGCATAGTGCCATGAAATCCAGAATGGAATCTATGTATACGGTATACAAAAGATAGATTATAGCAGATGGCCAGGTGGAGACCTATAAGGCCAGGCTTTTGGGTAAAGGATTCAAGCAAAGGCAATGGATTGACTTTGATGAAACTTTTTACATTTAGCCCTGTTAAAATCAGTTCGGATTTTGCTTGCGATTAATGTGGTTTAAAGCAGGCTTCTCGAAAGATGGAACATTCGTTTTGATGAGACAATCAAAGAGTTTGATTTTATCAAAAACGTAGATGAACCATGTGTCTACAAAAGGGTTAGTGGGAGAGCGGTAACATTTCTTATATTGTATTGAATTAGAGTTGACACACACAATAACATAGCAGACCCACTCACAAAGCTACTTTTTGAAAGTCACTTTGATCGTCATAAAGATGAGATGGGTATTAGATACCAGAGTGATTGGCTTTAGTATAAGTGGGAGATTGAAAGGAATATGTCCTAAGTCCAATCATGTATTCGGATTTAGGAATAACTTTTATGTAATATGTTTTGATTTCATTGATATTAATAAAGACTTGTTTTGTTTTTATTACGGGCTTTATCTATTTAAGTGTTTAAATAAGATATACCATAGTTTAGAGTAAAGCTTTTTATAGATTATGATGAGATCATAATAGTGAGACCTAAAAAGATGATAACTCTAAACTTAAATAGTTCCTGGTCATAGGATTACTAACTGGTAATTAATAATCCGTAAAGATCGGTACATACTATGCTTGCTTTATTATGAAGGATGTCTGTTCTCATAGACATTTGTGTGGTGACACTATAGCTAGTATGTAGGTGCTTATTATGGAATAAGTTCACTGAACATGACTCGCCCAGCTGAACAACTGATGGAGTTCACTCACATGTCAGCAGTTGTTCACATAGTGATAGTTGTACAAGTATCCTTAGACTTGAGGTCATCATAGTCATCTTGTGTACACTGAACTATGCTTTGGTTTAGTTATTAGTCTTCAGGGATAATTATTAGGGCTCTTCTGGGTATAGCAATTTGTACACGAAGATAGTGTATGATCAATAAAGGATCTACCCCTTTCAGTGAAGGAAGCGAATGTTCAAGGCTGATCCACTTATGCTAGTTCAGGAATCTCTGGCCAGAGTGAATGAAATTAGAAAGGAGTTTCTAATTTGCATAGAACTAAGCATAGTAAATGGTAAGCAAGTGATTAAATTAGATAGGCTTGACACGAGATCCATGCCTTGTATTTAATCGGGACATTGTAGGGTAGAAGGAGTTTATTGTACGGTAACTATTCACTGACAGGTTCTTGGTATTCTAAGCAGTGAATTCATATTATCCGGATAGTCGCGATATGTTGAAAAGCATCACTCACGATGTAGAATAAATGTGATTAATTAATTAATCATATTTAATAAATTAGAGAATTTATATAAATAATGATAAAATAGTTTTATTATTATTTATTTCTACTACCGGCTTAATATTGAACCTACAGGGTCACACCATAAAAAGAGAATGATTTATTGGTGGAGGAATTAATTAATAATGGCTAATAATTATTTATTTGTGAAATAAATAATTAATTGGCAAATTTAATAATTAATTAAATGAGATTTAATTGATTATAAATTAATTAAGAAAAGTTCTTAATATTATTAATTAAAGGATTTAATTTTTGGAAATTAAATCAAACGAGAGAATTATTTCTAAAGTGTTTAGAAAAAGGATTAATGATTAAAAGGTGTTTTAATTATTAATGAGAATAATAAATGGGATAATAATAATAATATTTATGGGAAAATTTCAGCTGAAAATTTTGCCTGTAAATACACTATTATAGACCCTAATTTTATTCCAACCAACCCGAAAACCCAAAAAGTTTGGAAAACCCAATTCTCTCCATCTCCTTCCTCCTCCTTAACATCGTTTTCTTGGTGGATACCGGTGGAGTGCTTCACACTTGAGGAGCAACTGCTAAGGATCTCTGATCGTTGTCTCTGAATTATTTTAAAAGGTTAGATTCGATCCCTCGAATTTTTATTCACGATTTATATGCTTTTATTTGGATTTTGTATGTGTAAAAGTGTTTTACCATGACCCCGCTGCATTAAAAATCCAACAGATTAGTGGGTAACTCTAACCGTTTTACTTGCCCTGTGTAATCATAATGAATAACTTGTGCTTAAATCATTATGTTGTCAAATTCTGTAGACATATATGGTCTCAACATAATTGATGCATATTCAACTTCTATCTTAATTGTGGATGCTTGGTAGAATGGTATTCGTACAATGAAAGTTGGTGTTTATCAGTTTCATGTTGTTCGATTAATATCATCACCATTACATGCTAAGGGAAATAATAATGACTATTGAATGAAGTAGTAATGAAGTTATGATCTCATTTGTGTTTAATATTGATAATTTAAGTGTTTAATTCCCGTAGTTAATATTAGTTAATCAACCTTAATTGTTATTATCTTGACATTGAAGAGTAATCATACATTGGTGAGTAAGTGTTAATTAAATACAATTAATCAGAGTCTCTATGGGAACGAACTAGAAATCATTCTATGTTACTTGCGAACGCGTATACTTGCATGATTTATTTAGCACATGCTTTGTGCCTAACACATGCCGCATTCAATCTTCTTCCAGGCGCATCACACGCGCGTGCAGCACATGTACTCCTTCCTGCTCTCATTTCCTGCGCGTTGACAGCACGACAACATCTCCTACTTTTGGTTCAGTTGTGTTCGAAGTGAAAGCAAATGAAGTACCCTGTCTCCTTTTTATTTATTCATTCAACAACAGAAGAAACCAACTGCATGTTGTAGTCGCCATAGAAATTGTACGAAGTAATTACAACTTCTCCTACTCAGTGTCGCCACAGACAGAGTATCGCCATAGGCGATTAGTGTTAAGGCAAAGGCGGCTCCCTGTTGTCGCCACACAGATTTTACTCCCAACATTAGTCGCCACAGAAATTATTTCAAGTGCAATTTTACAGCTTTGATCACAATACAGGTTGTACAATTAAAAACAAATGGACAAGAGTCAGCCACGTAGTATCTTTATCTCTCCTACAATTCTACCACTACAAAACCAATTTTCAGCAGATTGGAAAATTACACTTCTCCGCAAAACACCATTAAGCTCTGCAGAATTTTTCTTGTAGAGTGGGTTAATTTCATTTATTGAAATTAAGGAGAGAAGTGCTGCCCAATTTATTTCACACCATTAAAGCCTTACAAACTTGTAACTCTCATTATTTAAAGCTCTCTTGATTGTATTTAAAATCTTTTGATGAAAAATAGCAGTACAAGTTCTCTGCAAAATGTAGGTGTCTTCTTTTTTCCCTAGTTATTTTTTTCAATATGGTATCAGAGCCATATGATCCACGGCTTATAAAACTCTTATAAAAATACACATATACATATATATATTGTCCTTAATATTTTCCATGGCATCAAACAATTTCTCCGTCTCTATTCCATTATTCAAAGGAGATCAATGAGGGAGGAAGAAATTGGAGGAAAAAATGAGGGACTGCTATTAGCTAAAGCTTCATCCTCAAAAGGCACAGGCAACAAAATTCAATGCAACCATTGTCATAAGATGGGACATGAAGAAAAAGACCGATGGTACAAAGGAAAGCCACAATGCTACAAATGCAAAAAATATGGGCATCTGGCAAAGAATTGTAGATTTCAGAATGATGAAGAAAGGATGGCACAATTGATCGAGGGAGAACCACTCCTTTAGAGTTGTGGAGAGAAAGTGCTCCAAAGGATTTTTGGAGAGAAGTGCTCCAAAGTGTTTTTGATGAGAAAGTGCATCAAAATTGATGGTGGTGAGAAGTGCAAAGTGCTTCGTAAATTTAAGATTATGGGCGTGAATGTTGGAATAATCTTAAATTTAGTTATTAAAAAAAAAGAAAAATAGCAATACAAGTTCTCTGCAAAATGTAGGTGTCTTCTTTTTTCCCTAGTTGTTTTTTTTCAACTTTGTTGCTTCGAATTATTTATATTCAGAGTTGTAAGCAAACCTTTACGGTTTAATTTCTTAATAAAAAGAATTATTCCGTGAATCTCTTAGTGTTTGTTTATTTCATTTTTGAGGTTTATTCTCCGCTGCAATTAATTAACGAAAAACATACATTCACCCCCCCTCTGTATGTATATTTGGACCTAACATCAACCCAAGTGCAATTCTGGCATTCTTTTGATCAAACCTCTTATCCATGTAGTATAGAACAATCTCTTCACCTGTTTCCTTGTGTCTGTAAGGAAAGAATAATACTTTGACATCTGCTATGTTAGAGATTGTAACATCACCAGTTTCAGGAGCATTAGCATTAGTCTTGTGCTTAACTTCATGAGCACCAGTAGTCTTCCTTGTCCTGAACCAGATTGTCTAGAATGTTTAGGTTGTTGAGCAATAGGAGCAATTTGAACATTAGCAACTGGATTCTTATCACCATCATCATGAGTATCTTTATCTTTCAACTGAATAGAATAAGGTGTACATTTTGTGACAGCTATCTTTTCCCCTTTTTTGGCATCAGGATTTGAAAGAAGAGAAAACATAGCATCTAGTTTATCAGCCATCGAAGACACTTTATCTTCCAAGGAAGAGAATCGAGTATCCATGCTTTGTTGAGATTGAACCATAACTTTAACAGGTTTCTTCACACATATGAGTTCAGCTGAAGTAAGTGGATTAACCATAAAAGCATCAATTTTGTTCTATAAAGTAGCATGAGATGTCTTCATAGCAGCAAGTTCAGAGAGAATCCCTTTCACAGAGATGGTAGAATCCTTGAGATGCAATTTGAGGTCAGGGTTTTAAAGTCCATCATATGCCATGTGAACATGTTGCATACCAACAGTTGAGGAGATAGAAGTATGTGCATCTCTCCATGCAAAATCCCATTCAGCCTTTCAAAAATGCTTAACATCAGCATTGTAATAAGAAGGATCAACATTGAAATGTGAAGAAGAACCAATATAGGACTTCTTAGATGCATCAATAGCAGTCTTCAGCTGAGCTGTGTCAGGATCATCAGGATCACTGTCTTCATCAGAATCAGAGCAAGGCAGACCCTCAGAAGAATTTGCAGAGCTTGGTAGAATTGATTTGCCTTTAAGAGGATCCATAGCAATAATTATATGTTTTTTATGAGATCCCAAAATAGAAAACAATGTAACACCTAAATCTCTCTTTTCTTTTCAAGTGATCTCATCACTTCCCACACAATATATTACTTTGAATAGTAATATGTTTCTCACATAAGAAAGTTTATAAGCAAAGAAAAACTTATAAAATTCTTTTCTCAAGACTACCTCTCATTTTGCCAGTACAGGAGACTGCCACTCAGAATTTGATTTTCTCACATAGTATTTTTACACAGTCTCACCGAAAGGCACAATCACACATTTTGCAAAGAAATAAGAGAGGGCTGAGAGGAGTAGTATGCTTTTCATATAAATAGAGGTAACCTCAAATAAGAGAATATTTATAATCATACAAATATTGAGAACAACAGAGGAAAATAAGCAGTACCTGAAGGTGAGTCCTCAAGTGGCAGTGATGACAATGGAGCAACAAACAATGCATCAGGATGCTTTGACAAACTAGCTAGCAGCAATGAATCATCAGTAGGAGCTGCTTGAATGGAAAGTTGGTCAGCATCAGGATTTGTTGTAGTATCAGGATTGATTTTTCAGGAAAATGTACTGTACCAGCATTAGTACTTTGAACTGATGGTTCTTGTGGGGCTGGAGGAATATGAGTTGCTTCAGCAATCATTGGTGAAGGTTCTTGTGTACTCTCCTCAAACATAAAATCATTAATAACTACATCCATCTTTGACAATACATCCTGATAAACCTTCTTTTCTTACAACAGTTGTTCAGAATCAGCAAGAAGGTTACCGTGAGAAAAATCAACAATTATTTATGCAGCCTCTTTGTCTGCATCTTCCCTTTGAGAAGATGGTTCTTATGGGATTGGATGTTTCTTATTTGCTAAGTCCCTTTTGAGACTTAGGTTCTTGTAGACTAACATCCATAGTAGAGGACTGAGTCTTTTTCTTCTTTCTAATGTACCTAACCACATCTTCAGCTTTCCTTTTCTGCATACTCTTGGCAGTGTTCTTGGACTCAGCAGTTTCTTTGTTCATTTGAACCTTTTTTATCAGAGCACTAGCATCAGTAGTTGGCTCTTTAGTTCCAGTTGTGTCAACAGAGTCATCAAGAATTGCTACTGTTGATTTCTTTGTCTTCATTCTTGGCCCAATGGGCATCTGATCATCAGAGTTAGAATCATCTTGCATGACCAACCTTCTTTTTCGAACTGGAAAGCATTCTAATTTCTTCTCACTCTCACTCAGTGAGGCTTGTTGAGCTATTTGTTTAGATTGAACGGATTTCTTAACCAGCCTTTTCATTAGTACAACTGATGTCTTTTTGGAGACATCAGAGGAGGCTAATTTAGAAGCTGGATTGGAGTTCTTTTTGGTAGAAGAAATGCTTGGTTTAGAAACAAGATGGGTAGTGTCTTGTTCCACAACATCAAGAAGTTGAACAGAGGTGCCAGCATCAGGATTTACAGGCACTTGTGAATGAGTAGGTCTATTTCTCAATAGAAATTGTCTGACATCCCGAGGCAGGAAGGGAAGTCCTGAAAACTTATTCTTTTCATCTCTTTTAATATGATCTGTAATAGCCTTCTCAGAAATTTGAAATACAGGAAGCAATTCATCATTATCAAATTCAATATTAGGGCATAGAAAATTAAAAATTAGTTGAAGAAATCTAGTATAGCTTATTATACCTGATGCATATGTTCTCCTAGCAATTATGAATTGAAGATTTGTGTTACCATAGTCAAAATTACCAGAATGGAGAAGAGAATACCCAATTTTAATAGAAGTGGAGGGAAAAACATCAAAGTTTGTTGTCTTATTCAAGAAACATCTGCTGATGCAATCAAAGAAGAAATTACATTCTCTATTTAACTTTGTTCTTGTCAATTTCCCAATTATTGTGATGTCACCTTTGTAGTTCAGAGTTCTGAGCATATCAAACAGCTGTTTAGTTGTATAATTGCCAGACGCACCATCACAGGCAGGCAATCTTAATGCTTGAACAAGAACATTAGCATCCACCTCATACCTGAGTCCCTTATATTCAAAAGAGAAACCAGTATTTGTTGCATTAACTAGAGCTATATCCCATACCTGCATTACAGCCCTGTATGATACCTTAGTAGGATTTGTGAGAGCATATCCAACTGGACATTGTAGTAAGAAATCCTGTATATCATGAAAAGAGTGAGGAAACTGCTGATGTGTAAGTGGAGCCAAGTAGTTGTTGGTTCCAAAAGGGTTGCCATGAATAATGGTGGTTTGACTGAAGAGGGGTGAAAGTTCAGAAGATGACATGATGTTTGTAGGTGATGAGGAAAGATATTCGTTAGATGTGAATAGTGAGGCTGTGTGTATGATAATATGTGTCACAGAGGTTCTGGTGCAAATATAAGTTTGCAAAGCTTAATTTGATGTAACACACTTGAAGAAGGAAGCTTTGGTGAATTAGACTTCTGATAGAGGATAATTACTGAAAAATTGGAGTAGAAAGTGGAGTAATGTGCGGAATCAGCAACAAAGAATGCACTGCTCTGGTAGTAAATCGCTGTGTGACTTTGTTCAACAGTTTATCCACTTTTAAACAGTAATTAAGAAGACAAACACTTTTCAGCATTAAACAATTCAGAAATCATTTGTCAATAATATTCTAAATTAAAATAAGTTGACATGTCATCAGTATTTGGTACCTCTTATCTGTCAGGATTTGGCGATTCAAATTCATCAGTGTTTGTCAAAAACACTCAAGCTTATCAGAAGACCACAATTTTAATCTCAAGAATCATAAAAAGATATATGTTAATAGTGTGATGTTGAGATTAACATGCTACACTAAAAACACTCACATGCATACACAACCAAGAACATAGACTAAATCTTGTAAACAAAAGGAATTTCATTAAAAGATCAAAGAAGTACATTTCATGAAAAAAATTTGATTACATGCAAAAGATGATTACAAGAAAATCCTAGTCTAAATAGAAGAACATGATAATGTTTATTAGTTCCTCCTACTCTCCATGAAGAGCACAGCAAGACGAATGATATGTTCTTGCTGACGAAGAACTTCTCGTCTTTCCTCCTCCAGATGATCAAGATGGAGACGATAATCCATCTCAAAGAACAGGAGATCTGTCAGAATCTCCCGTGGAACCGAGTTCCACACTTCATTAGGAATGGCCATGATATGCCATTCCTGTTACCAATCTTCACAGCTAAATTCCATATTAAAGTTTTCATAGTTCGAGAACATGTTGTAAAGAACCATGTTTGTGATAGAGAAAGAGAAATATGAGGACTAAAAGTGAAAAGAGTGTTTTGTGTGTTGGAAGAGATGATTGAACTGAATAGGAATGACGGTTTAAATAACCGAGGGAATATCAAGGGACTAGGAGACTATTTGATTAGTAAGTGCAGAGTTAACTTAATAATTTAACCAAAAGATGTCTTATTAAGGCACGTCTCCCTAGACTGATTTGCAATGATGACAATGATATATATTCATACATGCACATTTAGAAAATAAATTCAGTTAATTTATCATGCATATAATAAATTACATCACAAATTACTAGTTTAATATCTTGAACAACATTTAGGACATATCAAGATATTTAATCAAATGTAAATTTAAAAGAATTTATTTGTTCCAATTGACCATACCAAGTTCATTACAAGCTTTGTAAATGTTGCTTCAGGTAATGGCTTTGTGAAGATATCAGCCAGCTGCTGCTCAGTGGGAACAAAATGAAGCTCAACCGTTCCTTCCATGACATGCTCTCTTATAAAATGATATATGATGCTGATATGTTTAGTAAGAGAGTGTTGCACTGGGTTTCCTGTCATAGAAATAGCACTTTGATTATCACAATAAATAGGAATTTTAGTAAATGATAATCCATAGTTCATGAGCTGATTTCTCATCCATAATAACTGAGCACAACAACTCCTAGCTGCAATATATTTAGCCTCAGCGGTTAAAGTTGATATAGATTTCTGCTTCTTACTGAACCAAGAGACTAATCTGCCTCCCAAAAACTGACAGCTCCCAGATGTACTCTTCTTGTCTATTTTGCAGCTAGCAAAGTCAGCATCTGAATAACCACGTAAATCAAAATCAGCTTCCCTTGCATACCAGAGACCAAGTGATACATTACCCTTGAGGTATCTGAAAATTCTCTTTACTGCAATAAGATGAGGCTCCCTTGGATTTGCCTGAAATCTTGCACACAAACAGGTGCAAATATAATGTCTGGCCTACTAGCCGTTAGGTACAAAGGAGAACCAATCATACCTCTGTAATTTGAGACATCAACTGTTGTACCTTCATGAGGATCAAGCTTTGTAGCAGTTGCCATTTGAGTAGTTGTTATTGCACTATCTTGCATATTAAACCTTTTCAGCAGATTCTTTGTGTACTTTGACTGATTTATGTGGATGACATTATCAGTCTGTTTAATTTGCAATTGTGATATTCTGTATTTTCAGAATTATAATTATTAATATTTGAATATGTTTATGTGATTTTATGATTTAGAAGGAATAAAATGGTGGATATTTTATTCTTATTTGACGAGTTTGTGTTATTAAATGGTAATGTGCTAATTGTTGAGTGTTATATCGATCCTTGTTAATTTCTAAAAATATTTACTTAAATGTATTATTTTCAAAAGTTTATTTGAAAACCGATCATTTTATTGGTATCGGTAAATTGAGTTCGTTTAGTAATATTCGGGATTGAATGGATATTTTGTCTGCTATGTGTTATATGAAATATTAATCATGTGGGACTCAGTTGTGATTGAGGATTATTTGTATTATTAATTACTGAGTCGTATCGTTTTGTTTTTGTCTTTAAAAGTGATTTTATTGAAAATTTAATTTCATAAATATTTAAATTATCTTTAAAATTATTTTTATGACTTTATAATTACAATAATTATATTTGGGATTTTATAAAATTTAGAAATCAACATTTTATCAATTATTTAGCCCTGTATGATTTTCTGATTTCATTTATTTGTAAAATCCGTATTTAATTCCAAAATTCTTCAAAAATTACGAAACTCATATTTATTTAAGTTTGGAATATTCTGAGAATTTTAAAATTATTTTGGGAATTTGTAGGATTAATTTTACCCGCGCGTTGAATCGTTTAATTGATAAAAGCGGGTATAAATTGCGTTTCAAAAATTGTTTTAAAATTATGAAATTTATGTTTTTATAAACTTCGGGATATTTGTAACATTTTAAGACTATTTTCGTGATTTTCTGAATTTGTTTCAAGTGTAGCTCGGTTCGTTAATTGTAAAATGTGGGTATAGCGCGCAAGTCAAAAATGCTTTAAAAATTATAAAATTTTATTTTATTAAGTTTTAAATATTCCAAGAATTTTAGAAGTATTTCGGTTATTTTTCGAGTTAGTTTCACCTGCTAGTTTGTTCGTTAAATATCGAAATGCGGGTTTGATGTTAAATTCAAAAATGTTTGAAAAATTATAAACATTTTATTTTACTAGTTTTTAATTATTCTGGGAATTTTAGAATTATTTTGGTAATTTTTCGATTTATTTTTACTCATAAATTATATCGTTAAAGAGTAATTTACGAGTCAGAAGTCAGCCAGCTGTAGGAAAAGGACACGTGTCAATACAAAGACACGTGCCTGTTGTTTTGTTATGCGCGTGTCATGAAAAATAAATAAAAAGAAAACCAAAATGAAAAAAAACTCACTCCTCTGTTTTATTACTTCCACTACCCCACTCTTCCCTCTTTACTGTATCTCTCTGTCGTACATATTTATTTACTTTTAATTTTCAAAAATTCATATCTCTCAAACCGTTCATCCAAATTTCAATTATTATATATATAAACGATCAGCGCTTCGATACCTACGCATAGATATATATTGCAAGGTTTTGAGAAGAAAATTTGTGGGGCATATTTCCGTTATATTTCCGTTTTAATTTATTTTTGGGACATTAAAAAGGAGTATAACGGTGGTGATTACTCCACATGGCATCTCAGCGTGTATATGTCTATAGCTATTAATTTCAGATTTTTCTGGAGATATTTTCCGGACATCAGATATTCTCTTCGGGGTGATCAAAATTTATTTTGGGTAACGATTCCGAAATTCCGCCTTCGTACTTTTGTATATTATAGCATGTTAGTGTTTATATATTTATTTCATAATTTTTAGAAATTATTGGAGAAGTCACTTTTGGTCTGAGTTTTGGTTCAGGTGGCCGTGTTATTCATTTCTGGAGTGTTTATACGCGTAAATATAAAGTATTGTATTAATTGTTGTTGGTTGTGTCGATATGATATCGACTGGCAGTCCAAAAAATAGAGGAGGTGATGTCCGATTTCCAAGAAAATACAATTTTTTTAGTTCTGAAGATTTTTTATTTTTATTCTTATTCGAAAATAAATCCAAATTATTTAGTTAATGAATTTTAATTGATTATTTAGTTAGGGTTAATTATTTCTTATGATTTAAAAATTCCGAAAAATAGTTCGAGCTTTAAAATATTATTTTAAATTATTTTTCAGGCTCAATAATTCTTATAAAATTATTTTTAGGTGTTCGAGCACTATTATTTAGTTATAAAATGATTCGAAGACCCGTTTTAATTCCGAAAAATGTTCAAAAATTCATAATAAATCAACCGTTCGTCTGTTTAATACGAAACAAACGCCTCTAGACTCAGAAAAATATTTTGCTTTCAATAAAAATACTTTTGAGACCCAACTCATTTTGTTTCGAAAGGTTACTTGTTTTACAAGTCATTCTAAGTCGATTATTGATCGATAAATCGTATTTTGACCCAATTTCAGTTTTAAACGTACCGAGTCCTGTGTTATATGAATTATGTGATACATGAGTTATGTGATTATGTGTTATATGAATTATGTGTGTATGTGGATCAAGAGTCCTGTGATTGTCTGTTATATTTATGTGTGGGCTATCGTATGGGTAGACGATAGGCTTTTGACACGCAGTTCGTCGAGTGATTATCGTTTAGACAATTAAAGCTATATCTTTTAATTATAGATGCAAATCTCTCGAGTTGATCGGGACAAGACATTGGATAAAGAATGAGATGGAATGGTATTGGGTATCTGGCTTCCAGCAATCACAGGAGCAGCATATCAGTCAAGTGTTGAAAAGAAGGACGGTGATGTCTTGAGACAAAATGTCAGAATAGATGCGTATTTGCGAGTGTGACTAACTGCTAAAAACCCAAAGGCAAGTATCCCTATCATCACTTATTGTTCAAGTGATATTTATTTTGAATCCCATTATGCAAGTATTGATTACCTATTCTCACTTCAGCATAGATAAATGTTTTACATATCGATGAATTATCATGCAAGTACTCTCTGCTATTCTATGTTCAGAATAGTTAAATGTTTTACTTATCAAATTACTGGATTTATAAATATTTTGGAATTTGAGAAAGATGATTTTGTTGCGAGAATTCCTGCCCAAGTGATTGGGGGAAAAAAAATTATTTAGGATGTCGAAGGATTCAGCTCCTTTTTCAATAAAAAGGTTTTTAAGATTGGAATGGTTACTGGTTATTAGTTACAACGTAGGTGATCGAGATATCGGTCCAGCTGTAATATCTTTCAAGGCTAGTTATGCCTTTTCTGGTGCCCTATAGGTACCGTATGTCTTCGGGATACGGGTAGTACCTATATTTACGGTATGGCTGCGGGATACCGGTGTTGTTTCGTGACTCATCATCGGGAACAACATGCAATGTTTTTGGTTCCAATCTAAATTGATATCTAAATTTCTTTATGGTTTTGATAATCATAGAATAAATGATTTATCAACTGATTCTGTTTTGGATTAAAAGTGAATTGTGGTTTTGATTCAGTTTCTGATTTTGTGGATACTTAGTTTGTTGTTAAATATCAAAGGTGGTATTAGTGTAGATGATTGATGTTGTGAGCATCAAAGTTCGCATTGATATCTAATTTGATATGACAGAAAAATAAGTATCAATTTCAAGATTTCGGTTTTGAGTAAAGTTTATGATTCATTCCATAATCATTGTTTCATGTTATTGTGGTTTACGATATTTCCGTAAACACTGTTTTACGAGCTTTGCTCTCGTCAAGATTCAAAGTATTGCTGAATCATTTTGCTCGGAATATCAAAATGGTTTTGAATACAGTGAGAAAGAATTATCCGATTATTTATTAAATTTTCTATTTCAGCAATTATGATTTTAAATGTTCTGCTCTAATGCAGATGTCGGTTTTATATCAAAATGACCCTATATTCGCTATAATGATCTTGCTGAGCATTTTTTTCGCTCATACTTGCCTGTTTTCAAATTTAACCTCCAGTGAGGATTAGCTTGCGCTGTTTAGCTGCGTAATACGAGGAAGCAAAGAAGAAGCTTTTGGAAGGTGGTTGGTCCAGGGTTTAAGAACTAGTGTAAGTTTTATTGTGTAAAGTGGTTTATATTATATTATATTATAGTTGTGTATTTTATTTGGGCCTAGTATACTTCATTTCGAAGTTATACTAGTGGGTTTGGTTTTGAGTTGGAATTTATTGGAAAGAGTTTTAAAAGAAAATGAAAAAAATTATTGATGGAATTTGGAATTCTTGTTTCTAGAAATGTAACCTTAAAAGATCTTAGATTAGTTTGGGGTCATTTTTGCTAAATATCTTTCGCTGGCATTTAATTATTGATTAAACAGGTTGATTTGGATTGAGATTTCATAGTGACGACTGTAATAACCCCAAAATTTTTAACTTTTTGTAACCCTTATGAATAGTGTTTTTGCTGATATTGCTGAATAAGAAAACTTTTCATGCTACACTATGTAGGGGTTCTTTTATTGTTATTCTGAGATCATATTAGTACTCTTTATGATAAATGAGTGTATGTAAAGATCGCCAGAATCCAAATCCGAACACTTTGATTTTTCCCAAAAATCCACCAGATATCGAAAGAATTGAGTATAAGGTAACAGGATAAAAAGGATTTAAATTCAAGGATTGTAAGAGAGGATCATAAAAGGAATATAATGTATTGAGAAAGGTTAAGGGAACCCAAGTAATAAGATCCCGGGTATGATCCCTCAAACGATAAACGAAAACGAAAGTTAAGCGAACCGTATAACAGATCTGCGGTCATTAGCCAAGTAATTAGAAGCTAATCAAAGAGATTAGTGGGGATGATGTCATCAAACCAATGAGAAGAGGACAAAGGTGGGAGGGTGACATCACATGGTGACAAAAGCATGACCAAAGCAAGTGTGTTGTTGGTTGATTTACAACCACACAAAAGTTACCACGGTAAAAGGTAAGAAAACAAAACAAAACAAATCAACCAATCAACCAATCAACAAATCATTTCACCAAAACACAAAATTATTTCATTTCTTCATCCAAAAAGCTCTCGGCTTTTTCTTCTTCTTCAAAGCAAGAAATTCAAAATCTTAGTTCCAAGCTTTGTTAATTAGCATGGTAATTATCCAAGACTCCTTATGCATAGATATAGCTATCCCATAAGTTTGAGCTCCTAAATCATTCACAATCTCTTCCTAAAAATCATGGGAGAAGATGGTGAATAGTGTTTTTCAAGAACTAAAATTTTTGTTCTTGAGTTTTTGTTTAGATTAAGCTTGGATAAGGACTTTTAAGGGTGATTCCAAGCTAGTTACTTGATTCTCCACTCTCCAAGGAAGGTATAACCCCTCCAAACCCTAACTTTACTTGAGTATTAGGATTAGTTATGTTGTTATAGTTCATGAGAGGCTTGTTTGTTGTGAATGTAGAGGGTAGTTGGTGTTGTAATGTTTTGGAGTTGTAATTCTTGGAGTATTGATTAATGAACTTAAGTATAGTTTAAATTCATGTTTGAGAATAGTATAAATTTATAATGTTGAGTTGTTGGGGCTGTTATGATGAAGTATGGATGGAGTTTTGATTGGGATGTTGATTGTGAGTTGATTGTGGGTTGGTTTGGAGTAGAATAAAATTGGTAATCGCGTAAACATAGCCGTCGTAATGTCCGATTTACTTTAGACTGTTTTTGCTCTTAACATTACGACCCGAGAACTCCCTGTTGGATTTTGACGAGTGCCATGATTAGATAGTTCATGTTACGAGCTTCGTTTTGATATGTGGTTCGTTTGATTCCGATGTACGGTTTAGGAGAAATGACCGTTTTAAGTAACGGCATTTCGCGAACGAACCATTACCCCTCGTCTTACTTTGAAATATAGGTTAAAGACCTTAAAGGACTAATTGGAGTATGAAACATTTATGTAAAGAGTAATAGGAAGTAGGTAAGACACTCGCGAAAGAATCGCCTTAAAACTCGTAATGGTTAATTTATTAAAAATGGTGGAGCCGAGGGTACTCGAGCGACTTAAGAGAATCATTAAGCGCAAAGCGAGCGTTAGAGTCTAAATTGGTTAAAGTATAGGTTTATAAGTGACTTTGGTTTAATTCCAACTTATATGTTGTTTATAGGTTACCAGACTCGTCCCAAGCCATTTGTAACCCCCAGTCGCTCAGGCAAGTTTTCTACCCGTTATACTGTTGTTGTGATGTAAATATATGTATATGCATTATCTTGTGATAAGTGCATGATTGTTATTAGCAAATCTTGCGATATATTGGAGCATGTGATATGGTATATATGCATGTCTGTTTCGTAATCTTGATATCTAATTGTTGATTCAATTGCTTATAAGTTGCATAATACCTATGCTAGACATAAACAGTAGTTGCGTATACCCTTAGTATAGGAGACCCAAAGGTGAACCCTTTTCTAAAACCGGGAGTAGATGTTCCCGAGTATATGATATATATTTATATATATATATATATATATTGATATAGTTTTCAAAACTATTAATCGAATAAGGTTTATTTGATAAGTTTATACTATTTAATGAATATTACTTGAATATTCATTCGAGGACTTACGACTCAGTTTATATTATTTAATGAATATTACTTGAATATTAATTCGAGGACTTATGACTCAGTTTATATTATTTAATGAATATTATTTGAATATTCATTTGAGGACCTATGACTCCGATTATTTACTGAATAATATTCTTTATTTTATTAAAGAATAATGTGTCGATAATCAAACTTACTTTTGATTATTCAAATAAAGATATTACTTTCGTATAAGTATATCTTTGGTTATTTACTATTCATTTCAAGTATAAGTTTTACAACTTCTACTTCAATTATTTTTATAAAGATTATTCTTTATGGAAATATTATTTAAATAATAATATTCAGATATTTTCTAATATATTGGGACTGATATACTTTATTAAATTAGCATTACTCCAAACACTCTTTAAAGTGTTTTCGAGTCTTTAAAAAGATTTTTAAAAGTTAGAGCGGATCCCAAAACTCATTTTTTTATATATTTAAGATATTCCTTTTAAAGAGGATTTAAATACTCGCTCAAAACCGGAGGGATCCAGCTCCGTGGTGTATTTTATATTTGCAACAAGGTTGTTGTTTTGGTAAATGAATTGATTACTTACCCAACGTTCGGGAAGTAAGTCCATCTATCGAGTCGGCATATGCAACATAGGCTCAGTGGGCGTCCATGAAAGTCTAAGTGGCTCAGTGGGAGTCCATCAAATGCGTAAGTGGCTGAGTGGCAGTCCAGCATAAGGTCCTATTGCGACCAGGGTGATGACCAGTGGGGAATTCGTCCATCTACTAGTAGAAAAGGTTACTTATTGGTATCTTTGCCTGATCAGCAAGATATCGGGTTTATGCCACAATTCTTTTCCTTTCCAAAAATTCATTGGATGTTACAAACTCTGTTCATACTTTACATGACAGAGGTTTTCAGGAAATATATAAAGAGATATATATGTGGATATATATATCGGGACTTAATGAAGTATATCATAACTTCATTTCATTCAATAATACTTCAAAGATTTAATCTATTCAAATCTTGTCTTGTAGTCTCATCTATGTGATGAACTGTTGAAAGCTCATTATACTTTGAACAGTGGTAGTTCAAGTAGCTTTATAAATGATATAAGTATAGTGAAGTATTTGGTAACTTCATCCCTTGTTTTTGCTTATATCCAGTAAGTAATTATCTTACACTTGATAAAGGATTTTAATAAGTTATCCATTTAGATACTTGCATTATTGTTTACACTATATATTATCTTGTGAGCTGTAATGCTCACTCTTGCTTTATTTCTTCATCACACAACAACAGTTAGGAAAGATGGCCAGACTCAAGCAGACCCAACGCAAGAGCGTGGGAAGCGTCCCGCGCCTTCCCGTTGAGATCATAGCTGCTATAGCTGCAGAGGTAGATCTATCAGTAGATCAGATCTTCTACTTTTGGGAATCAATTATGTATAATTATAACTTGTGGCAGATAATGGCAATTAATTGTAAACTTATCAAGTAATCATTTTGGGTTGTAATAACTTTTAAATTGTGGATTCAAAGACTTGTACTTATTTCAATTTCATCTCTTGAGACTATAACGGGTTGTGGTGTGTTAGTGTGGGGTCACAGCATGAGGTTATTTATTATTAATTCAGTTAAGTGATATTGTGGAAAGAAAGACCGTGACGACCCGGATCCCTGACCCCGGATCTGGGGCTGTTACAAAAATGGTATCAGAGCCAAGCGTTATAAACCTCAGAGATGATGCGATGATATAATAATAAACTCACAAAGATAATAAGAACTCTTGCCAAGTTCATGGTCGGACTACTTAAAGTAGCGCTGACAGTTAAAAGCCTTACGGGAACCCTTATAAGTATCATAATAGTAACTTAGCTCGTTTAATGTGTAGGCACATGAGATAGAGGACCCTGAGATGTTCGAGCGTGAGCATGATGAGGCACTGCTAGATGTCGAGGATCAGGAGGAGCCTGAGATGGAGGAGGATGAGGAGGACCCCTCAGAGGAGTCAGAGACAGAGGTCATTGCTATTTCAGATGAGGAGGACCCGGATGAGGTCCCAGTAGCTGAGGAGCGTGTCGGAGCTATGGTAGTGTACACTGGTACCCCTTTACCCACACTCCCGGTGGTCAGAGCTCCTACCCCTCCACCACTATCTTGGATCCCCTATGATGACAGCTTAGAGAACCATACTTCCGAGCCTAGGCAGACCGAGGAGGCACCCCCAGCGGCTCCGGATTCACCACCTCTCGACCCTGCCCATAGGCAGTCTTTGTTAGCTCACGGCTATGTTCAGGATGTACTGAGGACCCGAGTGGCTGTTGCTGAGGCCCAGCTGGATGA
Source organism: Apium graveolens (assembly GCF_009905375.1). NCBI lineage: Eukaryota > Viridiplantae > Streptophyta > Magnoliopsida > Apiales > Apiaceae > Apium > Apium graveolens. Next base: position 124,077,227 of record NC_133657.1, read on the forward strand.
GGTCAGGAGGGAGTTGGATACGGAGAGGGCGGGTAGGTGTGCCCGAGCTTATGAGACTAGGGCTGCTATACCCCGATCCTTGAGGAGGGAGCTGACGGGGATAGAGCTCACGTCCCGAGCGAGACTCAGGTCGCTCCAGGGGGACAGGCATGGTAGGATCTCCAGGCGGCATGCCGACTATATCTTCGGTCGTGCGATGGAAAGGGTATGGGAGCTGACCCGCTCCGGTGTATGATTCAGGACTGACGATGGGATAGTCTAGTTGTCTAGTTAGTCGAGGCCTTAGTAAGAGCCAATTTTCCGGGATAGTTGACTTGTATATAGCATCCCTTTTTCTGACTAGACAGATAGACTATTGTGTATCACTTTTGGGACAGATGGCTGCAGCACTGTTGTACTTTTGACCAGATCAAACTATGTATTTCTCGCATTATATATATATTTATTTCCTTTCAGTTCAGTTCCTTAGTGACGAGATCACTGTTTTTATCATTATTATTACTGCACTTCTTATTAGAACTGTCATAAAATAATAGAATTACGAGATACATTCTCCCCATTATAGAACTGTGCAAGGCACAATGTTGTGTATGATTGTGACCTAACGTTGAATTTCCCCATAATTTTTTATTATTATTATTATCAGTATCATGCCGCCAAGAAAGATTGGAACTAGGGCCAACCCTGGATCTGAGGACCAGGGAAGCCATAACCAGGACGGTTGGAACCAAGAACACAGTGAAGGGAAAGATGAGGATTATGTGGAACAGGATGACTCCCTGTATAAAGAGGAAGAGGAAACATATGATATTGTGGGATTTGAGATAGAGGCTGAAGAAGGAGAAACTGAGGTTGAGCAACCAGTACCAAACCCAGGCATGGATCCCATGGGCCAGTTCATGCAACTACTAAGGCAGAACTTGGAACGTCAACCCAACCCACCCCCTCAAGGAAATAACAATGCTGTGGAAAACTCTTTCAGGGATTTTAAGTCCCTTAAGCCCCCTGAGTTCCACGGATCAGCCGACCCAGTTGAGGCAAGGGCATGGCTGAAGGAAATGGAGAAATCCTTTGAGATTCTGAGTACCGATGAGGCACAGAAGACTGTATTTGCTACCTACCTTCTTAAAGGAGAGGCCAACTATTGGTGGGAGGCCAAGAAAAATATGGAGACAGATGCTATTATAACTTGGGAGAGGTTCAGTCAGTTGTTTTTGGGAAAGTATTTCCCGAGGTTTATGGAGAACCAGATGGAGCTCAAGTTCTTGGAGCTAAAGCAGAATAACTTATCCGTAGCAGAGTACGAAGCAAAATTTACTGAGTTATCAAGGTTCGTGCCGGAGTTTGTGAGCACCGAGGAAAAGAAAGCTAGGAGGTTTCAGCAGGGACTGAAACCGTGGATTCAGAGAAGGGTGGCAATCCTTGAGCTTACTGATTATGCCACTCTGGTGCAAAAGGCAACAATTGTAGAAGCCGGAAGTGAACAGATGCAAAAGGAAAGAGAGAAGAAGGGAATAAAGAGGAAAAGTATGAGCATGGGTGGAGGTTCCGCAGGAAGGAGCTTCCCAATTAGAGTTAATCAAGGAGCAGTGTCCCTACCGGGACGGAACACTGGGTTTAAGCGGCCAATGAGCGTGAATGTGAGCCTAAGCGGCCAGAAGTCAAGAATGTCCTATTCCAACCAGTCTCGACCCCCATTGCCAGCCTGTAACACTTATGGAAGGATGCATACTGGGGAGTGTAAAGGAAAGCCAGTAACCTGCTTTAAGTGCGGTCGAGAGGGTCACTATTCAACTAAGTGCCCTTCATCAACCCCTGCCGTCATTCCAACCACCACTTGTCATCAGTGTGGACGCCCGGGTCATTGGAAGAAGGAATGCCCAATGAACAAACCAGCAGCTTCAGGAGCCAGCAGGGCTGCCTCCAATAAGCCACCTACTGCGAGGACTTTCAACATGACAGTCCAGGATGCTATGAAAGACTCAGATGTGATAGCAGGTACCCTTTCTCTAAATTCAGTCCGTGCAAACATTTTATTTGATTCGGGAGCAACTAAATCTTTTATATTAAAGGACCTTGCGTGTAAGTTAAGACTTAAGGCTGAACCCTTAATAGAACCCTTACAAGTAGAAATAGCCAATCGTGAAATTATTCCTGTTAACCAGATTCACCCCGCCTGTGAGTTAGGCATAGGGGAGCAATCTTTTAGTGTTGATCTGATTCCTTTTAAATTAAGGGAGTTTGATGTAATTTTGGGAATGGACTGGCTATCTAGCAATGATGCTCAGATAGACTGTAAGGGGAAGAAAGTTAAGTTAAATATCCCAGGAAAGAAAGAAGTTATATTTAGAGGAAAGAGGCAGATGCAAAAATTTTTGACTATGGCCCAGGCCCGAAGGATGCTACGAAAAGGAAATGAGGCTTATCTAGCCTATGTGGTGGACACGCAGAAGGAGGTGCCCAACTTACAAGATATTCCGATAGTCAACGAATTTGAAGACGTATTCCCACAAGACCTTCCGGGACTACCACCCGATAGAGTGATTGAATTTGCTATTGAGTTGGCCCCAGGGACGGCGCCAGTTTCAAAAGCACCTTACTGGTTAGCCCCATTAGAAATGAAGGAATTAGCTACCCAATTGCAGGAACTTTTGGATAAGGGTATGATAAGACCCAGTGTGTCTCCGTGGGGAGCACCAGTGTTATTTGTTAAGAAGAAGGATGGGAGCATGAGGCTGTGCATCGACTATCGAGAGTTGAACAAGCTAACCATAAACAACAGGTACGCGTTACCTAGAATAGACGATCTGTTCGACCAGCTAAACGATGCTGTTTATTTTTCCAAGATTGACCTAAGAACTGGATATCACCAACTAAAGATTAAACCCGAAGATATTCCCAAGACAGCGTTCCGTACCAGGTATGGGCACTATGAGTTTTTAGTAATGTCCTTTGGATTAACCAACGCCCCAGCGGCTTTCATGGATTTAATGAACAGAGTATTTAAGAAGTACTTGGACAAGTGTGTGATAGTTTTTATTGATGATATTTTAATCTACTCAAGGACTGAGGCAGAACATGCAAAGCATTTGAGGATAGCTCTAGGAATACTCAGAGAGGAACAGTTATATGCCAAATTCTCGAAGTGTGAATTCTGGCGGAATGAAGTACAGTTTTTAGGACATGTGATCAATAAAAAAGGAGTATTGGTCGACCCCTCCAAGATAGCAGCGGTCTCAAATTGGGAAAGGCCAACCACACCCACAGAGGTAAGGAGTTTCATAGGATTGGCCGGCTACTATCGTAGATTTGTACAGGACTTTGCGAAGATCGCAGCCCCTTTGACACGACTTACTCGTAAGACAGAGAAGTTTGAATGGGCGGAGAAATGCGAGAACAGTTTTCAGGAATTAAAGAAAAGGTTGGTAACAGCCCCAGTGTTGGCATTGCCCGACGGAAAATGAGATTTTGTGATATATAGTGACGCGTCACACAAAGGATTAGGGTGTGTGCTTATGCAGCACGGTAAGGTGATTGCGTATGCGTCGAGACAACTAAAGGAATACGAGATTAGATATCCTACTCATGACCTTGAGCTCGCGGCAATAGTTTTTGCCCTAAAAATTTGGAGGCACTACTTGTATGGAGAGAAGTGCGAGATTTTCACAGACCATAAGAGCCTCAAGTACATATTTATGCAGAAAGACCTCAACATGCGCCAGAGGAGATGGTTAGAGCTAATCAAGGACTATGATTGTGAGATTCTCTATCATCCGGGGAAAGCCAATGTGGTGGATGATGCCCTTAGTAGAAAGGAAAGACTCAGAATGATAACGACTTCGGAAGAATTGATAAAGGATTTTGAGAGAATGGAAATAGAAGTAAAGGTAACTGGAACCGGAACTGAAAAGCTATTTGAGATCTCAATGCAGCCAGAGTTATTGGAAAACATCAGATTGTGCTAAGAGAAAATAATGAATGAAGGCAGAGAGTCAATGACTGGAGAAGAGATCCATACTGAGAAAGATGATAAAGGGATAATGAGGTACTCCTACCGGATTTGGGTTCCGAACATTCAAGAGCTTAAAGATGAGATTTTGGATGAAAGCCATAGTTCAAGGTATTCCATTCACCCGGGAAGCACCAAGATGTATAGGGATTTGAAGGAATATTACCGGTGGCCCAACATGAAGAGGGACGTAGCAGAATGGGTAAGCAAATGTTTGACTTGCCAAAGAGTAAAGGCAGAGCACCAAAGACCCAGTGGACTTTTACGACCCCTGGAGATTCCCGAATGGAAATGGGAACAGATAGCCATGGATTTTGTTGTCGGTTTACCAAGGACGAGAGCCAACCATGATGCCATATGGGTGATTATAGACCGACTGACAAAGTCAGCTCATTTCATTCCTATCAATGAGAGATACACAGTCGATAGACTGGTGGACATTTACCTTAAGGAAATAGTGACGCGACATGGAGTCCCAGCATCCATTGTCTCAGACCGAGACCCCAGGTTCAACTCCAGATTTTGGAGGAGCTTTCAAGAATGTGCGGGGACCAAGTTAAATATGAGTACCGCTTACCATCCCCAGACGGATGGGCAGAGTGAAAGGACCATCCAGACACTACAGGATATGTTGAGAGTCTGTGCAATAGACTTTAAAGGAAGTTGGGATGATCACTTGCCGTTGATCGAATTTTCTTATAACAATAGCTTTCATGCTAGCATCGGAATGCCGCCTTATGAGGCCCTGTACGGAAGAAGGTGTCGATCTCCCTTATACTGGGATGAAGTAGGAGAGCGGAAGATGCTCGGACCCGAAGTGGTCCAAAGGACCAAAGACATAGTGGATCTCTTTGGAGGACGGCTGGTAGCAGCCCAAGACAGACAGAAGAAATATGCAGACCTAGCCCGAAAGGACAAGGAGTATGGAGTAGGGGACTTAGTACTACTAAAAGTATCCTCTTGGAAGGGGTTAATGAGATTCGGAAAGAAAGGAAAACTAAGCCCAAGATACATTGGACCTTTTGAGATACTAAGACGGATTGGGAAGTTGGCTTACGAGCTAGCCTTACCCTCGAACCTACAACAAGTTCATAATGTGTTCCATGTGTCAATGCTAAGGAAGTATCATCGGGATGCCAGACACATAGTGGAGTACGAGCATGTGGATATGCAACCAGATCTGACTTACGTGGAGAAACCAGTAAAGATTATGGATAAGAAGGAGCAGGTGCTTCGGAACAAAGTGATCAAGCTAGTCAGAGTGCTATGGTAGAATCATAATGTGGAAGAATCAACTTGGGAACTAGAGAGCGCAATGCTAGAAAAGTACCCACAATTGTTTTCTATTTGATTCCGGGACGGAATTCTTTTAAGGAGGGGAGACTGTAATAACCCCAAAATTTTGAACTTTTTGTAACCCTTATGAATAGTGTTTTTGCTGATATTGCTGAATAAGAAAACTTTTCATGCCACACTATGTAGGGGTTCTTTTATTGTTATTCTGAGATCATATTAGTACTCTTTATGATAAATGACTGTATGTAAAGATCGCCAGAATCCAAATCCGAACACTTTGATTTTTCCCGAAAATCCACCAGATATCGAAAGAATTGAGTATAAGGTAACAGGATAAAAAGGATTTAAATTCCAGGATTGTAAGAGAGGATCATAAAAGGAATATAATGTATTGAGAAAGGTTAAGGGAACCCAAGTAATAAGATCCCGGGTATGATCCCTCAAACGATAAACGAAAACGAAAGTTAAGCGAACCGTATAACAGATCAGCGGTCATTAGCCAAGTAATTAGAAGCTAATCAAAGAGATTAGTGGGGATGATGTCATCAAACCAATGAGAAGAGGACAAAGGTGGGAGGGTGACATCACATGGTGACATAAGCATGACCAAAGCAAGTGTGTTGGTTGGTTGATTTAGAACCACACAAAAGTTACCATGGTAAAAGGTAAGAAAACAAAACAAAACAAATCAAAATCAACCAACCAACAAATCATTTCACCAAAACATAAAATTATTTCATTTCTTCATCCAAAAAGCTCTCGGCTTTTTCGTCTTCTTCAAAGCAAGAAATTCAAAATCTTAGTTCCAAGCTTTGTTAATTAGCAAGGTAATTATCCAAGACTCCTTATGCATAGATATAGCTATCCTATAAGTTTGAGCTCCTAAATCATTCACAATCTCTTCCTAAAAATCATGGGAGAAGATGGTGAATAGTGTTTTTCAAGAACTAAAATTTTTGTTCTTGAGTTTTTGTTTAGATTAAGCTTGGATAAGGACTTTTAAGGGTGATTCCAAGCTAGTTACTTGATTCTCCACTCTCCAAGGAAGGTATAACCCCTCCAAACCCTAACTTTACTTGAGTATTAGGATTAGTTATGTTGTTATAGTTCATGAGAGGCTTGTTTGTTGTGAATGTAGAGGATAGTTGGTGTTGTAATGTTTTGGAGTTGTAATTCTTGGAGTATTGATTAATGAACTTAAGTATAGTTTAAATTCATGTTTGAGAATAGTATAAATTTATAATGTTGAGTTGTTGGGGCTGTTATGATGAAGTATGGATGGAGTTTTGATTGGGATGTTGATTGTGAGTTGGTTTGGAGTAGAATAAAATTGGTAATCGCGTAAACATAGCCGACGTAATGTCCGATTTATATTAGACTGTTTTTGCTCTTAACATTACAACCCGAGAACTCCCTGTTGGATTTTGACCATTACCATGATTAGATAGTTCATGTTACGAGCTTCGTTTTGATATGTGGTTCGTTTGATTCCGATGTACGGTTTAGGAGAAACGACCGTTTTAAGTAACGGCATTTCGCGAACGAACCATTACCCCTCGCCTTACTTTGAAATATAGGTTAAAGACCTTAAACGACTAATTGGAGTATGAAACATTTATGTAAAGTGTAATAGGAAGTTGGTAAGACACTCGCGAAAGAATCGCCTTAAAACTCGTAATGGTTAATTTATTAAAAATGGTGGAGCCGAGGGTACTCGAGCGACTTAAGAGAATCATTAAGCGCAACGCGAGCGTTAGAGTCTAAATTGGTTAAAGTATAGGTTTATAAGTGACTTTGGTTTAATTCCAACTTATATGTTGTTTATATGTTACCAGACTCGTCCCAAGACATTTGTAACCCCCAGTCGCTCAGGCAAGTTTTCTACCCGTTATACTGTTGTTGTGATGTAAATATATGTATATGCATTATCTTGTGATAAGTGCATGATTGTTATTAGCAAATCTTGCGATATATTGGAGCATGTGATATGGTATATATGCATGTCTGTTTCGTAATCTTGATATCTAATTGTTGATTCAATTGCTTATAAGTTGCATAATACCTATGCTAGAGATAAACAGTAGTTGCGTATACCCTTAGTATAGGGGACCCAAAGGTGAACCCTTTTCTAAACCGGGAGTAGATGTTCCCGAGTATATGATATATATATTTATATATATATATATTGATATAGTTTTCAAAACTATTAATCGAATAAGGTTTATTCGATAAGTTTATATTACTTAATGAATATTACTTGAATATTCATTCGGGGACTTATGACTCAGTTTATATTATTTAATGAATATTACTTGAATATTCATTCGAGGACTTATGACTCAGTTTATATTATTTAATGAATATTATTTGAATATTCATTTGAGGACCTATGACTCCGATTATTTACTGAATAATATTCTTTATTTTATTAAAGAATAATGTGTCGATAATCAAACTTACTTTTGATTATTCAAATAATGATATTACTTTCGTATAAGTATATCTTTGGTTATTTACTATTCATTTCAAGTATAAGTTTTACAACTTCTACGTCAATTATTTTTATAAAGATTATTCTTTATGGGAATATTATTTAAATAATAATATTCAGACATTTTCTAATATATTGGGACTGATATACTTTATTAAATCAGCATTACTTCAAACACTCTTTAAAGTGTTTTTGAGTCTTTAAAAAGATTTTTAAAAGTTAGAGCGGATCCCAAAACTCATTTTTTTATATATTTAAGATCTTCCTTTTAAAGAGGATTTAAATACTCGCTCAAAACCGGAGGGATCCGGCTCTGTGGTGTATTTTATATTCGCAACAAGGTTATTGTTTTGGTAAATGAATTGATTACTTACCCAACGTTCGGGAAGTAAGTCCATCTATCGAGTCGGCATAAGCAACATGGGCTCAGTTGTAAGTGGCTCAGTGGGAGTCCATCAAATACGTAAGTGGCTGAGTGGCAGTCCAGCATAAGGTCCTATTGCGACCAGGGTGATGACCAGTGGGGAATTCGTCCATCTACTAGTAGAAAAGGTTACTTATTGGTATATTTGCCTGATCAGCAAGATATCGGGTTTATGCCACAATTCTTTTCCTTTCCAAAAATTCATTGGATGTTACAAACTCTGTTCATACTTTACATGACAGAGGTTTTCAGGAAATGTATAAAGAGATATATATGTGGATATATATATCGGGACTTAATGAAGTATATCATAACTTCATTTCATTCAATAATACTTCAAAGATTTAATCTATTCAAATCTTGTCTTGTAGTCTCATCTATGTGATGAACTTTTGAAAGCTCATTATACTTTGAACAGTGGTAGTTCAAGTAGCTTTATAAATGATATAAGTATAGTGAAGTATTTGGTAACTTCATCCCTTGTTTTTGCTTATATCCAGTAAGTAATTATCTTACACTTGATAAAGGATTTTAATAAGTAATCCATTTAGATACTTGCATTATTGTTTACACTATATATTATCTTGCGAGCTGTAATGCGCACTCTTGCTTTATTTCTTCATCACACAACAATAGTTAGGAAAGATGGCCAGACTCAAGCAGACCCAGCGCAAGAGCGTGGAAAGCGCCCCGCGCAGATCATAGCTGCTATAGCTGCAGAGGTAGATCTATCTGTAGATCAGATCTTCTACTTTTGGGAATCAATTATGTATAATTATAACTTGTGGCAGATAATGGCAATTAATTGTAAACTTATCAAGTAATCATTTTGGGTTGTAATAACTTTTAAATTGTGGATTCAAAGACTTGTACTTATTTCAATTTCATCTCTGAGACTATAACGGGTTGTGGTGTGTTAGTGTGGGGTCACAGCATGAGGTTATTTATTATTAATTCAGTTAAGTGATATTGTGGAAAGAAAGACCGTGACGACCCGGATCCTTGACCCCGGATCTGGGGGTGTTACAACGACTAAATCCTCTGACCCCGAATTTGGGGGCGTTACAGGTTGGTATCAGAGCTGCGGTTATACTAAACTAGGAATGAGAGTGTGTAGGAGTGTGTATAGCTATGTGAGGACGCTTGAGCTCATATCGAGTTCTTGTTGGACTATTGGATATAGTACCAATGCGTAAGTTAAGATAGGCGCATTCGTTCGAGATGGTTGTGTTGAGCTGGATGGAACTCCGGGAAGCTGCAAACTTCTATGGTGGAATCTTCCGAGGCTACTACGATTTGACGACGATGAAGATTATCGATATCCCTGGAATATGAAGAAGTGTCGAGAATCGGATGACGAGTCAACAGAAGAATTCAACAGAAGATAAGCATTAAGACTTTGGCAATACCTTCTCTTTCTATAATTTCTTTTGGCCTCTCTCAAAAGAAGTAATTGTTAGAGGATATATTCCCTAACACTCATTTTCAATCATAACTGTGTTTTAAATATGCCAGAGGCTGTCATGAAGCCTATTTTTCAGGTTTTGATAGCTCTGTCAAGTTATGATAATTAATTCCACTTTTCTTATTTGGTGGATAGTTTCTTGATGATGTGACACCATTTGCTCATTTGGTGACATAATTTTATTCTCTGGACTTCATTTCCTTCAAAAATATCAGCTTTGAAATCTTTTCAGTTTTATTCATTTGATTTTGAATTCTTTGATATTTTTATTCCGACTGAGATGAACAACCCTAACTGTAGGGGACACAAGGTATACCTGTCTGTGTGCTGGGAGTTGGATGGGACGCCATCACTTATGTGTATTGTGAATACATGAAGGTTAACCACCTTTCGTAGTGTCTTAATTTGGGCACGCAATACCAAGTTCATTTGATCATATTGATCTCTCAGTTATTCTTTTATTTCAACAATACTTTTTCTCAAATTCAGATTTTGGTTCCGTTATGGTATCAAATTCTTTTCTTTTTAAAATTCCATGATTTTATCATCTCAAACATTCGAAGGTATGCCAATCAAGTTAAGTTGAGTATCCTGGTCAAGTCAAAGTAAGGCGATGTGATGGAATTACGAAGGACGACAGTGGACTGCAATGCGATTAGAATATCAATGGCATATAGCGAAGTCAATCTGTTCTTTTATTTCTCTCTCTATCTTTCTTTCTTTTCTTCTCTCTGTCTTTCTCTCTATTTTTCTTTCTCGCGATCAGTAAAGTGATTCTATTTAGGAATTGGTCAAAGGATGTAGACGGAACAGTGGTACGCAGTGAAGCTCCTGTAAAAGTTTTATTATACAAAGAATACAAGATTTGTTTGAGATTATGGAAAATTGAGGTTATTTGGATATGGAAAGTTGGTTAGAAAACCCTTAGTGCTTTCTTCTGCTGATTCCGAGGACGGAATCCTTATAAGGGGGGTAGATTGTGATATTCAGTATTTTCAGAATTATTATTATTAATATTTGAATATGTTTATGTGATTTTATGATTTAGAAGGAATAAAATGGTGGATATTTTATTCTTATTTGACAAGTTTGTGTTATTAAATGGTAATGTACTAATTGTTGAGTGTTATATCGATCCTTGTTAATTTCTAAAAATATTTACTTAAATGTATTATTTTCAAAAGTTTATTTGAAAATCGATCATTTTATTGGTATCGGTAAATTGAGTTCGTTTAGTAATATTCGGGATTGAATGGATATTTTGTCTGCTATGTGTTATATGTAATATTAATCGTGTGGGACTCAGTTGTGATTGAGGATTATTTGTATTATTAATTACTGAGTCGTATCGTTTTGTTTTTGTCTTTAAAAGTAATTTTATTGAAAATTTAATTTCATAAATATTTAAATTATCTTTAAAATTATTTTATGACTTTATAATTACAATAATTATATTTGGGATTTTATAAAATTTAGAAATCAATATTTCATCAATTATTTAGCCCTGTATGATTTTATGATTTCATTTATTTGTAAAATCCGTATTTAATTCCAAAATTCTTCAAAAATTACGAAACTCATATTTATTTAAGTTTGGAATATTCTGAGAATTTTAAAATTATTTTGGGAATTTGTAGGATTAATTTTACCCGCGCGTTGAATCGTTTAATTGATAAAAACGGATATAAATTGCGTTTCAAAAATTGTTTTAAAATTATGAAATTTATGTTTTTATAAACTTCGGGATATTTGTAACATTTTAAGACTATTTTCGTGATTTTCTGAATTTGTTTCAAGTGCAGCTCGGTTCGTTAATTGTAAAATGTGGGTATAGCGCACAAGTCAAAAATACTTTAAAAATTATAAAAGTTTTATTTTATTAATTTTTAAATATTCCGAGAATTTTAGAAGTATTTCGGTTATTTTTCGAGTTAGTTTCACCTGCTAGTTTGTTCGTTAAATATCGAAATGCGGGTTTGATGTTAAATTCAAAAATGTTTGAAAAATTATAAAAATTTTATTTTACTAATTTTTAATTATTCTGGGAATTTTAGAATTAGTTTGGTAATTTTTCGATTTATTTTTACTCATAAATTATATCGTTAAAGAGTAATTTACGAGTCAGAAGTCAGCCAGCTGTAGGAAAAGGACACGTGTCAATACAAAGACACGTGCCTGTTGTTTTGTTATGCGCGTGTCATGAAAAAAAACAAAAAGAAAACCAAAATGAAAACAAACTCACTCCTCTGTTTTATCACTTCCACCGCCCCACTCTTCCCTTTTTACTGTATCTCTCTGTCGTACATATTTATTTACTTTTAATTTTCAAAAATTCATCTCTCAAACCATTCATCCAAATTTCAATTATTATATATATAAACGATCAGCGCTTCGATACCTACGCATAGGTATATATTGCAAGGTTTTGAGAAGAAAATTTGCGGGGCATATTTCCGTTATATTTCCGTTTTAATTTATTTTCGGGACATTAAAAAGGAGTATAACGGTGGTGATTACTCCACATGGCATCTCAGCGTGTATATGTCTATGGCTATTAATTTCGGATTTTTTTGGAGATATTTTCTGGACATAAGATATTCTCTTCGGGGTGATCAAAATTTATTTTGGGTAACGATTCCGAAATTCCGCCTTCGTATTTTTGTATATTATAGCATGTTAGTGTTTATATATTTATTTCATTATTTTTAGAAATTGTTGGAGAAGTCACTTTTGGTCCGAGTTTTGGTTCAGGTGGCCGTGTTATTCATTTCTGGAGTGTTTATACGCGTAAATATAAAGTATTGTATTGATTGTTGTTGGTTGTGTCGATATGATATCGACTGGCAGTCCGAGAAATAGAGGAGGTGCTGTCTGATTTCCAAGAAAATACTATTTTTTAGTTCTGAAGATTATTATTTTTATTCTTATTCGAAAATAAATCCAAATTATTTAGTTAATGAATTTTAATTGATTATTTATTTCGGGTTAATTATTTCTTATGATTTAAAAATTCAAAAAAATAGTTCGAGTTTCAAAATATTATTTTAAATTATTTTTCAGGCTTAATAATTCTTATAAAATTATTTCCGGGTGTTCGAGCACTATTATTTAATTATAAAATGATTCGGAGACCCATTTTAATTCCGAAAAATGTTCAAAAATTCATAATAAATCAACCGTTCGTTTGTTTAATATGAAACAAACGCCTCTAGACTCAGAAAAATATTTCGCTTTCAATTAAAATAATTTTGAGACCCAACTCATTTTGTTTCAAAAGGTTACTTGTTTTACAAGTCATTCTAAGTCGATTATTGATCGATAAATCGTATTTTGACCCAATTTCAGTTTTAAACGTACCGAGTCCTGTGTTATATGAATTATGTGATACGTGAGTTATGAGATTACGTGTTATATGAATTATGTGTGTATGTGGATCAAGAGTCCTGTGATTTTCTGTTATATTTATGTGTGGGCTATCGTATGGGTAGACGATAGGCTTTTGACGCGCAGTTCGTCGAGTGATTATCGTTTAGACAATTAAAGCTATATCTTTTAATTATAGATGCGGATCTCTCGAGTTGATCGGGACAAGACGTTGGACAAAGAATGAGATGGAATGGTATTAGGTATCTGGCTTCCAGCAATCACAGGAGCAGCATATCAGTCAAGTGTTGAAAAGAAGGACGGTGTTGTCTTGAGACAAAATGTCAGAATAGATGCATATTGGCGAGTGTGACTAACTACTAAAAACCCAAAGGCAAGTATCCCTATCATCACTTATTGTTCAAGTGATATTTATTTTGAATCCCATTATGCAAGTATTGATTTCCTATTCTCACTTCAGCATAGATAAATATTTTACATATCACAGAATTATCATGCAAGTACTCTCTGCTATTCTATGTTCAGAATAGTTAAATGTTTTACTTATCAAATTACTGGATTTATAAATATTTTGGAATTTGAGAAAGATGATTTTCTTGCGAGAATTCATGCCCAAGTGATTGGGGGAAAAAAAATTATTTAGGATGTCGAAGGATTCGGCTTCTTTTTCAATAAAAAGGTTTTTAAGATTGGAATGGTTACTGGTTACTGGTTATTGGTTACAGCATAGGTGATCGAGATATCGGTCCAGCTGTAATATCTTTCAAGGCTAGTTATGCCTTTTCTGGCGCCCTATAGGTACCGTATGTCTTCGGGATACTGGTAGTACCTAAATTTACGGTATGGCTGCGGGATACCGGTGTTGTTTCGCGACTGATCATCGGGAACAGCATGCAATGTTATTAGTTCTAATCTAAATTGATATCTAAATTTCTTTATGGTTTTGATAATCATAGAATAAATGATTTATCAACTGATTCTGTTTTGGATTAAAAGTGAATTGTGGTTTTGATTCAGTTTCTGATTTTGTGGATACTTAGTTTGCTGTTAAATATCAAAGGTGGTATTAGTATAGATGATTGATGTTGACTTCAGTATGGGATGTTGTGAGCATCAAAGTTCGCATTGATATCTAATTTGATATGACAGAAAAATAAGTATCAATTTCAAGATTTCGGTTTTGAGTAAAGTTTATGATTCATTCCATAATCATTGTTTCATGTTATTGTGGTTTATGATATTTCCGTAAACACTGTTTTACGAGCTTTGCTCTCGTCAAGATTCAAAGTATTGCTGAATCATTTCGCTCGGAAATATCAAAATGGTTTTGAATACAGTGAGAAACAATTATCCGATTATTTATTAAATTTTCTATTTCAGCAATTATGATTTTAAATGTTCTGCTCTAATGCAGATGTCAGTTTTATATCAAAATGACCCTATATTCGCTATAATGATCTTGCTGAGCATTTCTTTCGCTCATACTTGCCTGTTTTCAAATTTAACCTCCAGTGAGGATTAGCTTGCGCTGTTTAGCTGCGTAATACGAGGAAGCAAAGAAGAAGGTTTTGGAAGGTGGTTGGTCCAGGGTTTGCGAACTAGTGTAAGTTTTATTGTGTAAAGTGGTTTATATTATATTATTTTATAGTTGTGTATTTTATTTGGGCCTAGTATACTTCATTTCGAAGTTATACTAGTGGGTTTAGTTTTGAGTTGGAATTTATTGGAAAGAGTTTTAAAAGAAAATGTGAAAAAAATTATTGATGGAATTTGGAATTCTTGTTTCTAGAACTGTAACCTTAAAAGATCTTGGATTAGTTTGGGGTCATTTTTGCTAAATATCTTCCGCTGGCATTTAATTATTGATTAAACAGGTTGATCTGGATTGAGATTTCATAGTGACGACCAAATCCTCTGACCCCGGATTTGGGGGCGTTACAGCAATCCCAAGAAGTAACTCATCTCTCCCATCATGCTCATTTAATATCTTGATTGCATCAGCTTTGAGAACTTATCACACAGTTTTTGATTAGTTGATCCAAAAATGATATCATCCACATAAATTTGAACTAAAAGCAGATCTTTACCTTGATTCAGATAAAATAAAGTTTTATCTATTGAACCTCTTTTGAATCCACTTTCCAGCAGAAACTGAGCAAGAGTCTCATACCATGCCCTAGGTGCTTGCTTTAGTCCATAGAGTGCTTTGTCAAGTCTATAAACATAATCAGGATGTTTAGGATCCACAAAACCTGGTGGTTGTTCAACATAGACTTCCTCTTCAAGTTCTTCATTAAGAAATGCACTCTTGACATCCATCTGAAAGACTTTAAATTTCTTGTGTGTAGCATATGCCAAGAAAATTCTGATAGCTTCCAGCCTACCAACAGGAGCAAATGTTTCATCATAGTCAATACTTTCCTGTTGAGAATATCCTTTAGCCACCAATCTTTCCTTGTTTCTGATAATTGTTCTATCAGAATTAGTCTTATTTTTGAAGACCCACTTTGTGCCTACAAATGACCTATTTTTAGGTCTAGGCACCAGTTTCCATACTTTATTTTTTTTCAAACTTATTCAACTCTTCTTGCATAGCCATGACCCAATCTGCATCCTTAAGTTCATCTTCTACTTTCTTTGGCTCCTCTTTTGAAAGTAGATTGTGATATAAACATTCATTTTGAGTTGCACTCCTTGTCTTTACACCTTCATCAGGATTTCCAATGATCAGATCAGGAGTATGATCTTTAGTCTATTTTCTGGCACTGGGAAGCGTCCTTCTGGACCTAGATGTTCCCCCTAAATTGTATGCCTCATCAAATGCATTTGAGGCTCCCCCTAAATCTGTGTTGTTATCTCTAATGAATTTTTGGGACTTGAATCATGTCCATCTAATGTTGAATCATCATTGGATTCTGAATGATCAGACTGAGAAGAACCTTGAGTGGATTCTTCAGTGTTAGTATCATCAGTTAAACCTTGCTGTTGCTCCCCCTCAACATGTGCAGGTTCATTAGTACAATGATTATCTTCAGAATCTAAAGGAGTATTAGGATTTGGATCATCAGTATTTGACAGTTTATTAGAGTTTGATCTAGATTCCAACAATGCATTTTCATTTGCAAAGATTAGACTTTCATGAGTGTCTTCTTCAAAACCAGGAATCTTTTTATCATCAAATGATACATTTATTGAGATAACTATTGTATTTGTTCTCAGATTGAAAACTCTGTATGCTCTTGATGGTGAGCATCCAACAAAGATTCCTTCATCAGCTTTTGATTCAAACTTTCCTAGCTGATCAGTATGAGTTCTCAAAATAAAGCACTTACATCTAAATATATGAAGATGTTTGAGGCTGGGCTTCTTTTCTTTCAGCATCTGATAAGGAGTAACACCATGTCTGTTTATCAGTGTGATATTCTGAGTATAACATGTTGTGTTTATTGCTTCAGCCCAGAAGTAAGTGGGTAGTTTTCCTTCTTCTAGCAGAGTCCTGCCAGCTTCAATCAAGGTTTCGTTCTTCCTCTCAACAACGCCATTTTGTTGAGGTGTACCAGGAGCTGAGAATTGTTGTTGTATGCCTTTGTACTTGCATACTTCCTCCATCTTTGAGTTCTTGAACTCAGTGCCATTATCGCTTCTCAGAATTTTCACTTTGTGAGTGGATCCATTTTCAATTTTCCTTATGTGAACCAGAAGAATTTCTGGAGTTTCATCCTTCTTTTGTAGAAAATAAACCCAAGTATATCTAGTAAAATCATCAACAATTACAAGTGTGTACCTTTTCTTGTTGATAGACATTATGTTTACTGGTCCAAAGAGATCCAGGTGTAACATGTGATATGGTTCAGAAAAAGAGAATTCTGTTTTTCTTTTCAAGGATACTCTTCTCTGTTTGGACTTTTGGAAAACATCACAAAGACCATCAGATGAGTATATCATATTTAGTAATCCTCTTACTAGCTCCCTCTTGGCAAGTTCATTGATTGAATTGAAGTTGAGATGTGAGAGCTTCTTGTGCTAGTTCCAGCTCTCATTTACTGATGCCTTTGAAATAAGGCAAGTAGCTTCTTTCTCAAGACTTTCATGCAGCCTTGCTTCATATATGTTGCCATGTCTATATCCTATCAAGACAATTTTCTTTGACTTAATATGAACAACTTCACAGTGTGAGTCATAGAATACCACATGATAACCTTTGTCAGTGATTTGACTGATGCTGAGAAGATTGTGCTTCAGTCCTTCCACCAGAGCTACATTCTCTATTGCTACTTTTCCAATTATCAAGTTGCCATATCCCAGAGTGTGTCCTACATTTCCATCTCCATAAGATACATCTGGGTCAGCCTTCTTCTCAAATTCTGACAGCAGGGATTTATTTCCAGTCATGTGTCCTGAACATCCACTATCTAAGACAAGAATATTTTTCTTGTTACCCTGCAGTTAGAGGAATAATTAATTAGAAGGATTTTTAAGTACCCATACTTGTTGGGCCCTCTTTTTGGACAACTTAAGCCTTTGTGATCCAGAAATACTTATGTCAGTTTTTCCTTTGTCAGGATTTGTCTTTTCAGAAGTAGATTTAGTAGAACTAGAAGAATTGAGCATACAAGCAACTTTATTAAATTTAGGCAAAGGTTCATAATAGTTGTGATACAGCTTACGATAGGAACTACAAGTATAAATCGAATTCCAACTACTACTACAATGAAAACAAGGATTTGGTGGTTTATAAAATACTGATCTACCCCTAACATCAGACTCAGGAATAACAGTTTTCATTTTCTTACTCATCCTCCAATCAATAGCAAGATGATTAGTATTAACACTGTTCAAACAAGTTTTTCTAGGAGCATTGGGTACAAACTTATAGTTAGAATCCTTAGAAATACATTGCTTACCATTCATGTTCCTTTTAGGACTTTTTACTTGAGGTTTGTCAGTAACCTCAGATAATTTCTTTTTCAATTGTCTTTTAGAGAAAAGTCCTATGTTCTTTTCTTTCTTAACAGTCTCAATGGTTTTCTTGTTTTCCTTTCTTTGAGATTTATCACTTACTAATTTTTCTTGGAATTCTGATGTTGAATCCTTTTCATAGATGGATTTGGGTTCATCAGCTTCTGAAGAGATAAACTTAACAGGAGTTTTTAGAGTAGTCTTATTCTCAGTGTCAACATCCTTAATTTCATCTACATAACCAAGACATTCTTTCCAGTTTTTCTTAGTGATCATCTCATGAACCTTTTTGCCTGAAACAATCCAGGCATTAAGAGTTTTCCTCTCATTTTCTAATTCATTTTCTAACATACTGTACTTAGCTTCTAGTACCTTTACTGTATGTTTAGCTTTCTCACATTCTTTCTGAATTTCAATCTGATTTACTAAGTCAGACTCCAACTGATCATTCCTAGACTTTAACATTTCATTTTCAGTTAACAGTCTATTGTTCTCTAGAATCTTATTATTAAAATTTCCATGGAGAAACTTAAGAATAGATTTCAGTTCAGATATATCTTCAGTATCAAAAGAGAAGAAGGAGGTTGATACCTTAGAATCAGAGGAAGCAGGATCATCAAATTAGCCAACAGTGCATAGCATGTATCTTTATTTTCAAAATCAGAGGAGTCCATCTAATTCTTGCTTGATGTAATCAGGGATTTGTTCTTCCCTTTGTCATGCTTTGTCTTCTTGCACTCTGTAGCAAAGTGACCAGGTTCATTACAGTTGTAGCACTTGATTTTCGACCTGTCTACTTTTCCAGCTTTAGAGTCATTTCCATCTCTTCTTCCAATTGACTTCCTTTCCCCTCCAGTGAACTTCTTCCTAAAGATTCCATACTTCTGAAACTTCCTGAATTGTATCCTCCTGAAGCCCTTAACCAGCAATGCAGCCATTTGCATGACATCAGAATCTGTCATGTTCTCATCAGTTTCAGAATCAGTATTATCATCAGGATTTGATGATGAATCATCAGTATCTGATTCTGGCAGATTGTTCTTTTTCCTTGCAACTTCAACAAACCTTTCTTTTAAAGCTTTAGCATTCACTTTCAAAGTAACTGATTTTCCTTTGCTGCTTTTCCTCTCCTTCATTTGCTGGACTTCCAAGTCATGAGTTCTTAGCATGCCATATACTTCATCCAGAGTGATTATTTCCAAATCATTCTGATGTCGTATGATTGAAGTCTGAGTCTCCCATTCTTCATTCAAGGCTATCAGAAACTTAGTATTTGAATCCTCTCGATCATACACCTTTCCCACCAAAGACAGATTATTGAGCAGGGTGAGACAATCTGTCATAGATGTCGGTGAGACTTTCATCAGGCTTGGCCTCAAAGTATTCATATTCTTGAATCAGAATAGCCCTTCTGTTCTTTTTGATGGTCATGGTTCCTTGACATTGAGTTTCAAGAGCATCCCAGATCTCTTTGGTAGTCTTGAAGGCTATAACCTTGTTCGACATCACAAAATCAAGACTGTTATGCAAAATGTTTCTTACCATTACATCTTTTAGCACAGCTACTTTCTCTTCTGGTGTCCACTCACTCTTCTCCTTCAAATGATAGTGTTCAGCAACAGTAGGAGTTGCAGGCACTATTTTTGTTGGCATGTAGGGTCCATCATTAATTACGTCGAGATAATCTGGATCTGTAGCCTCCAGGTGCATGAGCATCTTCACCTTCCATGTAGGATATTCAGTCTTTTTTAGAATGGGGATTTTAATACTTTCATACTTGTTCAGAGACATGTTTAGATTGCTTCTGATTGTAAATTTATCAGTGAGCTCTGATACCAATTGTCGCCCAGTAAAGATACAATTGTTTAAGGGGGGTTGGATACAATTATATAAATATTTCGAACAAGTATAAAAATATAACAGTTCTTTATATTTCTGATAAAAAATGTTACAAACTCTCTCAAGAAATACTGATGTTCTTGAGAGCTGCTAGGTCGTACAATGCTCGAGTTAATCACTATGTGATGACCTAAACTGTGTTTATATAATACACAGCTGCTACAAATCACTCTAGGATATGCATTATCAATTACTAACGGAAAATGATACATATCTCTAACTGAATATAGAAAGTCCTATCACTCAAAACGAACAAATATCCATCCCTCAAAATGAGGAACAGACTTAATCTTCAAAACAGACTATCTTCAAATACTAATGTTTCTGCAGATACTGATGAGCATCAAATCATGATGGCTCATCAAATCCTGATGACATCCAAGACAGCCAAATCCTGAACTTCTCCTGATCATTGAGAAAAATGAGCTATGACTTCTGTTCCTATAATTGTTTTATCATAACATGCTTTACTTGTTATTCATATAGTGGTACTGCCGAGCAATTGATTGCTCACCCTCGTAGAATATTTTATATATATGTATTGCAGATGTATATGACACCTTTCCGTTCAGTCATGGCAGAGTTCCATTTCTTTCCGTACCAGGCTCCTCTGAGGTAGTTTTGTCAAACCAAAAATGTTCTTGAGTTGCTGTATTAAGATAATTATGTCAGGATTGCTTGTAATAGGCTGGTTTCGTAATAGTTGTAACCAAAGTCATACTTAAACCGGGAAAGGATCTTGATAAAAGGGGTCGTGTTTATGTAATAATATTGAATTGGATTATATTAGGTATGTTATGTTTGTTATTTTTTTATTGGTGACGTCAACTCCTGACCCCGGGGTTGAGGCCATAACAGTTGGTATCAGAGCTACAGGTTTGAGTCCCTGATTTTGGTTAGAATAGAGTCGAAAGAGTGTGGGAAAATATATATAAAGGTATGAGTCAGCAACTCAAATAGAGGAACGAGTCTAAGAGTTCAGTCGAGGGTTTCAAAGATGTAACCTTGGCGTCTAGTGAGGATTGACTGGAATAATATGTCTCCCTCGTGTATATGTATTATTAGTTATGTTCGATGGAGATTTCTAGTTCCCCTCTCGAGAAAATGAGTCTGATCGTGAAAGTTCAGTTTCTGAGCGGACCCTTGATGTGTCGGCTGAAGAGACACCAATATTATTGCTAAATATCGCATTTTCTATGTTAAGGGATGTTGTTGCACCAAGTGTGTGGCCTCGGTGAGTTCAGATAGTAAGATAGTAGTCGACAGCTACTATGACAACCAAGTCTCGTGGTGTATGCGGATCAGTATTGTTGTTTATCTCTTGAACCCTTACACATATTTCTTGAGACACATTTTTTTCCAGAGTAATTGTTTACCATCTAATAAGTTGCTTGTTTTTCCGTAAGAAAGGCGAACTCGAAGCAAGCAACTTAAGGTTTTGTTGACTTCATCATAAACCAGATTTCCCCTCCCTATCCATTAATTTTTAATTTAAAAGTTGCTTCTTATCTCAGTAATTCTATCGGGTGATTAGGGAAGACAATGCATAAGAATTGACTATTTGTCTATGTGACAAAGGGTCTGGTGGAACGCCACCGAAATATGTGTTGTACACTATACGGTATTAAGACTGGCCATCTTATGTACTTGTATGGTTGCTCTCAGTCATATCTACATCTTCTTCACTTTTCCATCTTAATTTATTTCCTTGATTTTGAAATTTCATTTGGTATTCTATGACAATGAATTTCTTCAGTAACCTCTGCAGTTAGATAGTCCTAGTTATATAAAGTAAATAAAAGTTGACCGTCAGGAGGAATGAAAGTTCCATATCAGCTTGTTATTTAAGAATAATTACAGCAATGAGGATTCAAGGTCTAATGGTGAAGTTGTAGCTTCGGAAAAGTAATTCAATGGTTGGCGAATCACTTGCAAGTGATAGGAAATCATCCTTAGAGGAATAGTTAGTTGAAACTTGGACTAGTGTGCCTAGAAGAGTCCAGAGTTACTTAGGTTTGACTTGGTTTACCAGTTTGCTCTATGTAGTTTATGGTTGATATAACCAGCTAAGCTTTGTTGTATATCATATTAGTTAAGCCATTGTATTTGAGTGGTGTTGGGAAGTTAATCAGTTGCTTTTGTATTGAGGTGCCATGTTACGGTGTTTAGTGTCTTCATACTTCAGTTTACCTATACTGTTGTTGATTCTGCTACTGTCATTGTTGTTAGTGTTGCTAGTGTTGTTAATCTAGTTCTCTTTTAAAAATGGACGATGATATTAAAGACATGGGTATTTTGATTGGGCAGCATTTTCCTGATACAGGTGCACCGTCTAAACGGTGATATTTTTTATCATACATTCTTGTTACATTTTTTAATAAACCCATTGCTATATTTCAGGAAAATGCCACCCAAGAAAACTACCCAATCTAAAGGGAATAATAGTAGTGCTTCTGAGGGTCCATCTATAAACGAAATTCTAGATTTATTGCGTCAACAGCAACAACAACAGCAACAGTTAATCCAACAGATTCAGCAACAGCAACATTAAGGAGTGAACCAGACTGTTAATTTCAAATCCTTCCAAAATGTTAAACCTCCTGAATTTAAAGGTGAGCCTGATCCGGTAGCTGTTGGGGCATGGTTGAAAGAAATGGAGAAAGCTTTCAACCTTGTCTAAGTAAGCGATAATTTTAAGACTGATTATGCAAGTTATTTCTTGAAAAATAAAGCGAATTACTGGTGGGGGTCAACCAGAGCCTTAGAGGGAGAAGGTGCTGTCCCATGGGCGAGGTTTACTGAGTTGTTTTTGGAGAAATATTTCCTAGGCTGTCTGCGAAATCAAATGGAGATTGAGTTCCTAGAATTGAAGCAAGGCGACAGAAGTGTATCTGAGTATGAGGCTAAGTTTACAGAGTTAGCTATATTTGTACCAGACTACGTACATTCTGAAGCCCAGAAGGCAAGGAGGTTTCAACAAGGGTTGAAGCCTGAAATTCGCAGTGGAGTTGTGGCATTGTAACTCCAGACATATCCTTCCGTAGTTCAGGCCGCCTTAGTAATTGAGATTGATCAGAAGTTATCTGCTAGAGAAAAAGCAGATAAGACGCGGAAGATAGATGATGTGGAAGAAACACCAGGCCAAGAAGGATCCAGCCAGAAGTCTCAGAAAAAGTTTAGAAGGAATAGGAATTAAGAATTTAGAGGACAAAGTTTTTCTTCAAACAAGCCTAGTAACACCTCAGTCAACTCCAACCAAGCCAAGTCGGTCAGGTCACCTATATCGGAGTACAAGCAATGTGGTAAAAGGCATGGTGGAGTGTGCAAAGCGAACACTGAATGTTTCAGGTGTGGACATAAAGGATACTATGCGTCAGAGTGTAAAGTGGAAAATCCAGGAGTCACATGTTATAGTTATGGCAAGGAAGGGCATATTGCCAAGAACTGTAGAAGTGTTTCCCAAGATAGCATGGGAGGTAGTGCATCAAAAGGCCCAACATCTGGTACACCCAAGGCTAGGACTTTTAAGATGATCATGAGGTCAACTGCTCAGGACCCTGATATGGAAACAGGTACACTCTTCCTTAATTTTATACCTATTAAAGTATTGAGTGACACTAGAGTGTCTAAGTTATTTATTTGTAGGTTGAATGGATTCAATTTTGGAATATCTAAATGAACCCTAATTATAAAAGTGGCTAGACAGGATAAAATACCAGTAAATCAGTCATGTCCTAAATATCCTATAAAAATTGTAGAAAATTCTTTTACGACTGACCTATTATCTTTCGAGTTAAAAGAGATTGACATAATCTTAGGAGTGGATTGTGTTAGGTCCCGTAAAAGGGCTATTTTAAGCTAGAAGGGGGGTTGAATAGCTTAATTACCAATTTAAAAATTATTATGGCATTTTAAAAATATTTATCTTATTTTAAATATTTTACCGATGCAGATTATATATGCGGAAATAAAAGACAAGAAAGAAAATACCACACGCGAGATTTATCCTGGTTCGCGATGACGCAACCTCTAATAGATTCGCTCACCCCTACGTCCAATCCCCGAGCTCCTCTCCAGGACCCGAGTTTTTCCCTTAAAATAACCTTGCTCATTACGTAGGCGGAGAAGCCTTTACAACCCCACAAATACTTGTCTTGGTGCGTAACTCCGGGTTACCACCTCAAAATAAATGTGCAACCTACACAACCTATCTTAGACAATAACACCCTGTTATTTCTTCAAAGTTGATGTGGAACCCTTGGTGTAGTCTTTGTCCTTCTAACCTTTTTCCGGTCTTAGATCTCAGTAGTTGGTCTTGGGTCTTTCCTCTTTCTCACGGTGCGAAGACTACTAACTCCCCGTTAGTACGTCTAGGACTTGGGTCTTAGAATGAGAATCACCTCACTATACTTCACCTCACTGCAAAATGAAAAAGACAATATCTACGAAACAATACCCGTTATAGATAAAAAGAGTTTGGACTAGTAATACACTTAACTAGACCGGATGACGAACAAATATTCTTAAAAGAATATCAATGTATACTTTTCTTTAGATTAAGTGAATGTTAAAGTATACTTGGTTTTACTTCATTTTGAAAAATATATATCTTATTTCCGAAGTAATAAATATATCAAGTCCTTGGTGAAGCGTTATAGCTTTCGGATCTTTGATAAAATAATTTCTCGTTTAATATAGTCGTGTGTAGAATTTTATAAATCGAGAACGTTACACTTATTCTTTAACTATTTGCACTTATAAAATATTTGGCCGAGAGAATAAAAGGTGCGTAATTTAAACATAATATATCAAAACAATATAAGAACAGCGTTTAAATTATATTAGCACAGTTTATATGTGTATATATATAATACAATATAAGCTTTAAGTTTTTCCCACGAAACACTGAAGGTGCTAGTAAGGGAAGTCGCTTAATTCTTATACGATTATATATATACTTATATTTACTTAAAAGCTTTAAGATTTTCCCACGAAACACTAGAGGTGCTGGTAAGGGAATTCACTTAAATCTTTTAACTAAATATAATAAATATGTATATATAGATATATAATATAAGCCTTAAGTTTTTCCCACGGAACACTAAAGGTGTTAGTAAGGGAAGTCGCTTAAGTCTTGTTAAACAAATTATAACAAATATATCAATATATGGCCAAAATAAGTGCGTTTAAGTTTAAAGAATAAAATGCTAGCTTTGTAATTTAATTCCCACGAAACACTAAAGGTGCTAGTTAGTAATATAAACCAAGTGTTGTATGAAATTATCACTTCGTGCTTAGAAGTGTATAATTTGTAGAAAACAATCCTTGTACGGATTTGTTTTTCTTTAAGTTATTCTATATAAGATCTTGTAGAGATGAAGAGAAGGTGTTACTAAGCTTCTTATATGAATATTAAGAGTGGTTGGTTAAGACTCGGATGGAAGCTAAAGAGGTTTTACCACTTTTAAGAGATGAACGGAAAAGTTTGCCGAAAAAATTTGCCAGAGGTTCGGCCGGATTTTGGCTTGTTGGTTCGAACTTGGGCAGCCCTTTGGGAGGCAAGACAGTGGTATGGATGAGATTTGCTTTGGATGATAGAGCTTGGTTGGTCGAACTAAGCTTGAAGATCAAAAACCTTGAATATATGATATATATTTGTAACAGAGAGGTTTTTGAGATGAAGTATTTGGGTTTGGATATTTGATAGTGTGTAGAGAGAATACTTCTTGAAAATTCCCAGAAGTTCCCAGAAATTTGTTTATATAAGGGATTAGGTGAAGGGAGTGGTTGAGATTGAGTTAAATTGAATGGTGGATGAAGAGCGTGGTGTGGATTGATGACATGGAGGATAAGGTATGTTAGTTTGCAACTTGCATATAGGACAAACAAGAAAAATCTCAGCAACTATTAATTATATAATGATGGTTTTTAGCTTTTTCAATTAATTACAAAGTTAATTAAGTAATTAGCACCATTAAATATAACGACTTTGAAAACCCTTTAATAAATACAACCCAAAATATGATAATTACCTAAATATCATAAAATGATGATCTGCAAGTTTTGGTCAATTTTAGTTAAAGGTAGCTTGGTCAAACGCTCGGTCAAAGTCTTGGTCAACACCCAGAAAAATCAAACCCGGACAAAATTTCTTAAAAATTACGAAACTTTAACCATGCATAGAAAATACCATTTAAGTGACAAATCTTAAGATTCAATATTTCTAGCAAGTGGAAGTATTTTATTTGGATTTAAAACGATTAAATCAAGGTTCGGTTCCAAATAAAATGTGAACAATCTTTTATGAAAACATATAGACATTGTTGGCTCAGTTTGGGCTAAAATAAATACTTAGAATATATTTCCTTAAATATAAAATATTTTGAGAGTGTGGAAAATATTTTTAAGTATTTAAAAGTATTTTCTCCGATAAATAATATATTTGAGATATGAGAGAAAATGATTTGGAAAAATATGAGGAGGGGGATAAAATGAGATATTAACATTCCTTTATCAAATATTAATTTCTAAGGGTGTAAAAATATACCTTTGGATTTATACATGTTTATGGAGTGAAAGATATATATTTTATCGCTTTTAAAAACATCTGTTTTTGAAATAAATTTAGCACGAGCCTTCTAAAGAATATCCAAGTTCCGATATTCCTTTTTCAAACTTGTTGCCTTTTTAATATTGCAAGAGAGCCTAAGAAAGATCATATTTCCGATAGTTCTTTTACGATCTCATTGCTTTGTAGTATATTCCTTTAAAAATAAATATTTTTAATTTCAGCAAATTGGAATATCTCTTGTATTTATATTTAAAATATATATACATTTTGAAAAACATTTTTGAAAATATTTTGCTAGATATGGCTTTTCACTTTTGATTATGTCAATTAAATTTATGCCTATTTGGAGAGGATATACGTGTTTTAAATTTTATGTTAAATTATGCAAATACCAAAATAAATAAATAATCAAAGATGTCATTTCAGATTGGGTGTTTATCATAGGGCAATGATTGATTGCTAGAAGAAGTAAATTGTAATGTTTATGGAAGTTAATATCAGGATGAGTATTCAAGGACAAAAGCAAAATAAGAAGTTTCTTTCAATCATGCGAGCAAAGGAGCTATTAAGGAAGAAGGTAATTTATATTTAGCACATGTAATGGATATTAAGAAGGAAGAACCGAAGTTGGAAGAAATTCAGGTAAGAACAGTAAGGGAACTGTAGAAACTGAGCCTATAGTTGTTAAACAAAAACCAAAGGTAAATCCTGTTAAGTTTGTAACTGTAAAGTCTGATATTGAGAAATCAGAAGTTAAGGAGAAATTAACTTCTGACAAACCTAAATAGGATAAGCCAACTAAAGTTAACATAGGATTAATGACCAAGAAGCAGCTTAAAGCATAAGCTGAAACAGGTTAAAAATGTAAACAAGGTAAAGCCACCTAGGAAAAATAGGAATAGATAGGAAGGTGTGAACAAAAGTAACAATTATAAGCCTGTTCATAATGCTCCTAGAAAAACATATCATGACTGTGGAAATTCTAACCACCTGGCTTCTTTTTGCAGGAAGAATAAGAACATAAACTCCTTACCCTCAAAGTCAGGAGTTAAGAGTCAGCCTGTTAGATATAAGCCACAAAATCCTTGTTTTCAATGTGGTAGTTTATGGAATTCCATTTATACTTGTAAGGAATATCATAGTTTGTACTATGATTATTATCAAATAAAACCTTCTTTAAAGAAAGTTAGCATTATTCCTTCTAGTGTAAGTTCTGATGCAAAGTCTGATATTGCAAATTCTGATAAGAAAACTGTTAATATAAACTCTGATGCTAAATCCGCTGCAAATGTTAACAAACTTAATAAGGCCAAAGGATCCAAGCAAGTCTAGGTCCTTAAAACTAATCATTAGTGGTCTTTGTGATTGCAGGGCAACAGGAAGAACATCCTATTTCTGGACAGTGGATTTTTAGGACATATGACTGGAAATAAAGCCCTGCTATCAGACTTTGTAAAGAAAGTTGGCCCATGTGTTTCTTATAGAGATGGCAATATGGGAAAAACTCTGGGATATGGCAATATCAATCTTGGGAATGTCATCATTGAAAAAGTAGATCTGGTCCCAGGACTTAAACACAATCTGCTGAGTGTGAATCAAATCTGTGACAGAGGTTATCATGTGGATTTCTTTGAAGAACACTGTGAAGTTGTAAGCAAATCTACAGGCAAAGTTGTTCTGAAAGGATACATGCATGGTAACATTTATGAATCCAAGCTTTCAACAAGTACTGATGGTTCTACAATCTGTCTGTTAAGTAGAGCATTAATTGAAGAAAGCTGGAATTGGTACAAGAAACTCTCTCATTTAAATTTCAACAATATAAATGAACTAGTCAAGAAAGATCTTGTGAGAGGACTGCCAAAATCAGTATTTGCTCCTGATGGCCTTTGTGATTCTTGTTAGAAGGCAAAACAAAGAAAATCTTCATTCAAGAGCAAGAGTGAATCATCAATTCTTGAGCCTTATCAACTACTACATGTTGATCTATTTGGTCCAGTGAATGTCATGTCTATTGCAAAGAAGAAATATGTTATGGTCATAGTGGATGAGTTTACCAGATACACATGGGTGTATTTCTTGCACACAAAAAGTGAAACTACATCTATCTTGATTGATCATGTCAAACAACTGGATAAATTGGTCAAAGACTCTTTGAAAATCATAAGGAGTGATAATGGCACTAAGTTCAAGAATTTGATTATGGAAGAGTTCTGCAAAAACCATGGAATAAAGCAGGAATTCTCTGCTCCTGGAACTCCACAGCAAAATGGAGTTGTTGAAAGAAAGAATATAACTCTTTATTGAAGTTGCACGAACTATGCTTGATGAAGCAAAGTTACCAACCTACTTTTGGGCTGAAGCTGTGCAGACTGCTTGTTTTACTCAGAATGCTACACTCATTAACAAGCATGGAAAAACACCATATGAGATGGTGAAGAAAAAGAAGCCAAATCTAAAGTATTTTCATGTATTTGGATGCAAGTGTTTTGTTCTTAAGACTCATCCTGAACAGCTATCCAAATTTGATCTAAAAGCTGATGAAGGAATTTTTATTTTTTACTTTCCATAAAAGCCTTCAGAGTCTACAATTTAAGAACAAGGGTAGTCATGGAATCTATCAATGTCTCTTTTGATGATAAGAAAATTACTGGACTTGAAGATTTCAATGATCATGATCAGCTGAGATTCAAAAATGAAGTTTTAAATTCTCATTCTGTAAATCCTGACAGTCTAAATCCTGACAGTCTAAATCCTGATACTGCAAACTCTAATGGATTAAACTCTGATGTTATTGAAACTGTGGTGACTACCCCTAAGGAAAATGCACCTGTGCAGGGGGAGCATATTGAAGATCCAACCACATCTCAAGAAGCATCAGAACCTACAACAGGCTCTTCAAGTTCTGATGGGCCAAGTTCTGATAATTCTGGAAACTCATGTTCTGATATTTCTAGAAACTCAAATTCTGAAGGATCCAATTCAGAGAGCATAATTTCAGGGGGAGCATTAGAAAATATTGATGGAGACAGCATGGATCATGGGGGAGCATCCAGTTCTAGAGATAACCTTCCATCTGCAAGGAAGTGGACTAAAGCATATACACCAGACTTAATTATTGGAAATCCTGATGCAGGTATCATAACTAGAACAGCTACATCAAATGAATGTCTCTATCATTCTTTTCTATCTTAGACTGAACCAAAGAATGTCAAAGAAGCTCTTCAAGATGCTGATTGGGTGCAAGCAATGCAGGAAGAGTTAAATAAATTTGAAAGAAATAAAGTCTGGACCTTAGTGCCAAGACCAAAGAACAGGTCTGTTGTTGGTACAAAGTGGGTGTTCAGAAACAAAACTGATACTGATGGCATAATTACAAGGAATAAAGCAAGGCTGGTTGCAAAAGGATACTCTCAACAGAAGGGAATTGATTATGATGAAACATTTGCACCAGTTGCTAGATTGGAAGCCATAAGGATATTTTTGGCTTATGCTACTCACAAGAAGTTTAAAGTCTTTCAAATGGATATGAAAAGTGCTTTTCTTAATGGAGAATTGGAAGAGGAAGTATATGTTGAACAACCTCCAGGCTTTGTAGATCCCAAATTTCCCAATCATGTCTACAGGCTTGATAAAGCACTTTATGGCCTTAAGCAAGCTCCAAGAGCATGGTATGAGACATTAGCTCAGTTTCTTCTGGAAAGTGGATTTAATAGAGGGACTATTGACAAAACACTGTTCTACCTCAACCATGGAAAGGACTTACTTTTGGTGCACATATATGTTGATGATATCATTTTTGGTTCTACAAATGACAAACTTTGTAAGAAGTTTGCCAAGCTGATGCAGTCAAGATATCAAATGAGTATGATGGGAGAACTTAACTATTTTCTGGGCCTTCAAGTCAAGCAGAATGAAGAAGGAACTTTCATTTGTCAATCTAAGTACACCAGAAATTTGTTAAAAAAGTTTGGAATGCAAGATTGTTCAAGTGCATCCACTCCTATGGCCATTGCAACAAAGTTGGATAAGGATACTGGTAAATCAGTAGATATTACTAATTACAGAGGTATGATTGGCTCTCTACTCTATCTAACTGCAAGTAGACCTGATATCATGTATGCTACTTATCTTTGTGCAAGATTTCAAGCAGATCCAAGAGAACCTCACTTGACAGCTGTGAAAAGTATTTTCAAGTACCTTAAGGGTACAGCTGATCTGGGATTGTGGTATCCTAGAGAATCAGACTTTAAGCTAATAGGTTACTCAGATGCAGACTTTTCAGGATGCAAAATTGATAGGAAAAGCACAAGTGGAAGCTGCCAATTTCTTGGAGGTAGATTGGTTTCTTGGTTTAGCAAGAAACAGAAGTCAATTTCCACATCAACTGCAGAAGCAGAATACATTACTGCAGGAAGCTGTTGTGCACAGATTCTTTGGATGAAGAATCAGTTACTGGATTATGGGTTAGAATTTTCTAAAATCCCTATTTACTGTGATAATCAAAGTGCTATTGCTATGACAGGTAATCTAGTTCAACACTCAATGACAAAGCACATAAGCATTAGATACCACTTCATAAGGGAACATGTGGATGAAGGTACAACGGAATTGCATTTTGTTCCAACAGATCAACAACTAGCAGATATCTTCACAAAACCATTATGTGAAGTTACTTTTACAAGACTGGTAAATGAACTTGGAATGGTTTTAGGTTCTTTCTCTAAATCTGCTTAGTTTATGTTCTGATACATCAGATTTTATGATTAGTATTTACAGATATTACTATCTTTGTGTATTATATGCTTAAATTGAAATTTGCTTAAGTACTGATTATTGTCTGATGTGAATTTATAAACTCTGATAGTGATATGAATGTTTCTGTGACTATTCAATCCAATGAGGATAACTGTGCTAGATGTTGACCTAGTAGTCTTTAATATACTAAAGATCCCATGTATGAAGTAATTGTTTATGTGGAAATCTTTTAGCACAAGCAAATTCTGATATTGAGCCTACTAAGTTTACTTTGTGTATCTTATTACTAAGTCAAAAACTAGAATAGTGCTTCTTATCTGGTAAATTCTGATGTTTGTAAATCTGATGGATGTATTAAGTGCTGATAAGTCTCACTCATCAAAAGAAAAAGAAAAAAAAAAGAAATAAATATCAGGTACTCTTTTGAGATCTAGAGTAAAAATGTGGAAGGGAAGACCCAAGTGCATTGTTGGTATTAAGTAATATGCATTAGAAAATAAAAATTAAATTTTCTTGGTAACTTTTCACACTCTATGATTACCGGAGAAATACTCTGATAGCAGCATAAATTCTGATAAGCAGTCATGACTCACTTACACTGAGAAGCCACTGTAAAAAGGAATTTCAAAAGATGCATAAAATGAGCACAAAATAGTTGAGGTGGACTCATGCATGAACTCATTCTATGGTAGACTTCAGAATAATGACAGATTTTGAGCAAAGTTCTTAGTTATGCCTTATTTCTAAGATGTACTGAAGTGAATCAGACTTTACTCTTTGTTTGATATTTAGCTTAATGCACACACATACACTCCATATGAATGATGAAAATTACTGTGGTGATAAATATTGTTTTAGATGAACAGTTTAAGTGTTAGTTGCATAAATTCTGAGGACAAGTTCTGATGATTAAGTTCTGTTGAACCCATATCAGTCTTTGTGTGAAGAATTACAGGAAGAAAACATTCACTTTTCGAGTTAAGAAACCATATTCTGATGACTTTTAAATCCTGATAATAATCAAGTTCTGATGCTGAACTTGCAGTATTTATTTACTTGGTTTATTTTTGGTCATTACTTGAACGATAATATTTTTACAGAATATTGGTTAATGTGAGATAAAACCACATTTGTTCATCAGTAAAACCACATATGTTCATTTCTCTCAAACAATGGCACATTTATTAATCTTTACTTCATCAATTTTTCATTTTATTTTGTGATGAATGTTTTGATTAAATTTTGATGTTTTCCAATATCAGAACCTGTTGTTGTAGAAGCTGAGAAGGTCTCTTCTCAGAAAGATACTGTAACTGGGAGTTCTAGGCCCCTCAAAAGGCTTAGAAAGTTAAATTCTGATGATAAAGCTCCTATAGTGTCTCCACCTTTGAAGAAATTAAAGAAACAGGGAGCTCACAGGGACATAGTTGAGTCATATTCAGGGGATGTAGTGGAAGCAGCTAAGGAAGGGGATCAGGAATCTCTGATCTCAACAAAACCAATTGTTATTGAATCACTTCCTTCTGTACAACCAGAAACTACTCAAGACAGAGTGCCTACACCTCTTGTGTCACCTGTAATTGAACAAGTACAGACTGAAGACCCAGGTATAAGTGCTGAAATTGATATTCATAACTTGATTGTGCCTGAGGTTTTGTACTTAGAAGCTCCACCAATTCAACTCACTCCACCAACAATACCAATTTTGGATGTTGATCAGAACCTGGCTGTAGATCAGAATTTAGAGGATGATGTTGAAGCCTCTATAGTCTCACATACTGCTATTTTATCAGAGGATGCTGATCATGCAGGATCTACAAGTTCTGATACTGCCAATGAAGATATTACTGGTGAAGCTGCTGCTAATTTAGATGCTGATACAGGTGGTCCATCAGGACATGCACCTCAACAAACAGTTAATAAAACTGATCTAATCAAGAAGTTTGTTAAGGAAGCACCAGTACCTTGGAGTGAAACTCCTAGAGGAAAGGAGTGGACTAAGGAATGAAACACAATTAGTTTTGTTCCTTCTGAAAAGATTCTTGCTGAGCATCTGGAAAAAGCTGATGAAATGCTGTTAAATGATAATTTCAAGGCACAACTGAGAGTTACTGCATTGAGTACTAGGCACCTTCAAGGTCAACACTCAACAACTCATGCCAAGGTGAATAAAATTCAAGAAACCTTGATCCAGCAAGATATGAATACCAAACTTGAAAAGAACAAATTTTTCAAGCCTGCCTTTGACAGAATTGCCAACATTGAGAAAACTCAGGAGAAGCAACAAGCTCAGATTTCTGAAATTCTAAAGAATCAAGCTTCTCAGCAAACTCAACTCGATGAGATCCAATCCTCAGTGGAATTGCTTGTCTCTCTTTGTTTACCTGCTGATGCCAAAAAGAGGGAGAAAGTGATTAAGTCCAAATGCAAATCTATTCAGACACTGAAGGGAAAGGATGATGGAAATAATGACCAAGGAAACTCTGATAAGGGTAGAGGTCAAAGTCAAGGAAAAGGATTTTCATTAAGTAAAGCTAGAATTACAAGTCAAGGAACAAGTTCTGATACTGGGAGAAGAATAAGTTCTGATACTGGTAAAAGGATAAGTTCTGGTGAACATCTGGAACTTGATGAAGAAATTTCAAAGGAGTTATTTCTTAAAGAAAATCCAGGAATGGAATTTGAGAGTCTAAAGGAAGAAGAAGCTAGACTCAAAGCAGAAGGTGTCAAGACAAAATCTAAAGCATCTGTCGTTGAAAAGAAATTTCCAAAGCCTAAGGGTATTGTGATAAAGGAAAGAACAAATTCTGAGGCAACCAAAGCCAAATCATAAGTGGAAATTGATCCAAGGTCAAAGGGCAAAGAAAAAGTTGATGAACCTGTAAAGGTTTATATGCCAGTCATGGATAAAGAAATAACTAATGATGAAGAAGATGCTAGTCTTACTCTGATTTCAAAGAAGATTTTTCAAACAACCTCTGACATGGCTCATGTTGTTCAGAGTCAAGATGTAGTAAATTCTGATATGACAGTGAAGCAAGCAACCTCTGACATAGCTCAAGTTGGCTTGATATCAGAAGATAAGGAAAAAGAAACCTCTGACATTGCTCATGTTAAACCTTCAAAGATACTCCGACCAGAATTCACCAAAGCTAAACAGACTCAATCTTTGAAGACTACAACAAGTGGTTTTGAAGCAAGAGTTGTGACAGGAAAGGAAGCAAGAGATAAATCTGGATTGGGTAGTTCTGATGAAAGAAGTGTACATAACACTACCAACGATCCAACTTCCTTAAGTGAACCAGGTGTTGGAGCAACTCCTGAAAGATTGAATCGACTTGAATCTGTACAAATGGTTTACCATACCTTTTTGAAAGAACATATCTTGTTATATTTTATGACAGATGGAAGGGTATACCATATCAGGCAGAATGCTATACCACTGAAGTATTTTGAAGAACTGGAACATGTTTTATTCCTACTTCATGTGAAAGACAGATTAACAGATAGTGCTGCAGGTTATTTAAAGTCACAAATTCAAATACAGAAGAAGCTTTATTCTGTAAAGTCTGACAGCACATATTGTCCCAAGTACAGAGATCACAAAGGTGATATTATCGAAATGAAGCCTAAATCTGCTAAGATCATAACTACTTTTCTGGGTTATAAGGCTGTGGAATTTAATCTAGAGTCTGACAAGGCATATCTGATTAGACTAGATCAGGAGATAAGAAAAGCTACGATAAATGATCTCAAAGCAGCTATTTTTCAAACTGGTGAAGATACAGCTGAATTGAAAGATGCAAAAAAGAGAATGGTTAATGAACTTGAATATGCTGAGAGAAGTCTTTTAAGGAGTTATCTCAGAGCAACTCCTGATATCAAAGAGATCAGAAATTGAAGCCAAGTTAAAGATCTACAACTACTTAAATTCTGAAGAATATACAGACTGAAGCTGAAATCAGACTTTAAGAATGGTAAAGCTAAGAGGACTGTAAGTTGTAGTTATCTAGTTAAATTCTCATGCATTTGTACTTAATGTTTTTGACATCATCAAATATCTGTTGAACTTGTATATTATGCTAATTTACAAGTTGGGGAGATTGTTAGATATATTTGTGATGTCATGACTAATATGATTTATGTTTAGTTTTCAGATCTTACTTAACAGGACAAATCAGTACTTAACTGGAAATCAGAACTTATACTGAAGACAGAACTTAAGATATCAGAACTTAAGTTATCAGAACTGAAGTTATCAAAAGATATTTATCAGGAGATAATATCAGGACTTAAGGTGACTTTCAGATAAGGCAGGCGGTTGATTGAAAGGAAAGAAGATCGAGACTAAGACAGTAAGAAATATGCATGAAGAAGAATTCTATGAAGAATAGAATACTTGAACGAGAAGATATCTGATTGATATATTTTAAGAAGCAGAATTATATTCAATATTAATTAGAACTTATCTTGTAACTGTGTAGTATATAAACACAGATATAGGGTTTACACTATATGTGTTATTTTAATCGAAGTTATTATTCTTTGTAACCCTAGCAGCTCTCGTGATAATTTGTTCATCACTGAGAGAGGACAGTTCCATATTGTAACAGAGTTTATTATGTTGAATAAAATTTGTGTTCTGTTACTCGTGTTCTTTAATTCAATTTGATTGTAGTAAACAATGTATTCAACCCCATTCTACAGTGTGTGTGACCTAACATGACGAACTTAGAAAATCTTTTTGGAAACAAGTAGTTGAAGATGACCCTAGTGAGAAAGTTGGTAATCCCCCTAGTACACCTCATGTTCTTAAAGAAGCTAAGAAGCCTCTGTTTAAGAAAGCTATTATTGAGCCCTTTGATGAAGATAATCTTTACATTCATCATGAGATGCTTGTTGAGGATCTTGAGCTCTCAATGAGATAAAAAGCAAAGAAACCTATGTGTGTTGTTAGTGACACATATTTATCTTTTGATGGACTAGGTTTTACTTCCAAGAGTAAGAGAAGTAGAAATAGAAATGGCAGGATAGAAACTAATGGCCCTAGGAAGTCATGTAATAACTGTGGTTCTGCTGGTCACCTTACTCATGCTTGTAGAAAGGTTAAAGTAGACAATGCTAAGAATTCTTATGTGCATAACATGCTTAAAGTTCATAGTGTAATATTCATGTTTGCATGCTAAGTGCAGTTTCTTTCATTAACACTTATCTTGATTCCACACACACACATAATACATCTCATATTCATGATAAGCATGCTCATAAGAACACTGGTAGATCATATAACGACCCGTGTATTTTTTTTAAAAAATTATTTAAATATGTAATTGTGAAAGTGTTAAATAAATAAAGTATGTGTATAGTTTTGTCAGCTCGATGTTGTTTTATTATTATTTATGTGTGATTTATGGTGTACAAGGTGGTTCGTGTAGTTAATTATTGAGTATATTGAATTATTTGCACTTTTAAAAGTGAACTTAGTGCAAATTTATTTGCATATATATTTGGAATGTCTCTAAAATTATTTTTGTGATTTTACAATTACAATATTTATTTTTGGGATTTTATAAAATTTAGAAATCAATATTTTATTAATTATTTAACCCTGTGTGATTTTCTAATTATATTTACTTGTAAAATCTGTATATAATTCCAGAATTCCTCAAAAATTATGAAACCCATATTTATTTAAGTTGGGAATAATCCGGAAATTTTAAAATTATTTTGGGGATTTTTGAGATTAATTTCACCCGCACGTTGATTCGTTTCTTTGTTAAAAGCGGGTATAAATTACATTTTAAAAATTGTTCTAAAATTTTGAAAGTTACGTTTTTAGTTACTTCGGGATATTTATAACATTTCAAGACTATTTTCGTGATTTTCTGAATTTATTTTAAGTGTAGCTTGGTTCGTTAATCATTAAATGCGAGTACTAGAAGCGTTTCAAAAATACTTTAAAAATCATGAAAATTATATTTTGTTAGTTTCGGGATTTTTAGGAATTTTTAAAATTTGTTTGGCAATTTTACGACTTAATTTTTTTGCAAGTTTATCCGATAAAAGCGAATTGCGGGTCATAAATCGGGTCGCAATCAGATAAGGAACACGTGTCAAATAATTGGACACATGTTAGACAAAGCAGAAGTACACGACTCCTCCTCCCTGTTCTTTTATTCTCGATCAAAATAATCTCTCTCTCTCGATTTGTTTTTCTCTCTCTACAGTCTCTCTCTCTCTCTCTTGCGTTTCTCTTCTTCTCTTCTCTGTCCCGATTCCTCCTACTATATCCTGGTGGTTCCATCGCCGGATTTATTCCGGTGCTCCCCTGTTCCGTTGGTCTTTTTCTGTTTCCAGCCGCGGTACCTTGTTCTGATTCCGTCTGCTTAATTGGTGTATATATGTACGTGTTTGTGCGTGTATATCTTAGTTAAATGGAGAGTCTTTGCTTGTGTTCTTCTTACCGTTTGTGGTTTCATTTTTTTCCGGCCGTTTTCCGGCCTGTCCTGTTACAGTGCTCGTTTGGTGTTATTTCTGCGCGTGGGCGCGTGGTGTAATCTGTTACTTGGGTTGGCTTGTTACTGATATTGTTATTTTATTAAATCTGCAGGATTTAGTTGATAATCATTTCGTGATGTAAAATGAATTTCGTGGAATTATAAAAAAAAATTAATCGGCGAAATTCGCGTCGGAAGCCCGAAGTAATGGGTACCCGCGAATTTTACCGCCGTCGGCGATGAGCCTCAGCGAGCCGACGGTGGACCGTGATGATACGTTCTGAGTCCTAAACTTATAAAATAAATAAAATAGTTCGTATAATTATTTTCGGAACAAAAACTACTATTTAGTTTTAAAAGTCATATTGGGTCGTGAATTACGGATTGTGGATTATGAACTGTAATGATGAGATTGTTTGATTGGTTGATTGTTGTGATTGACGTCGAATTGCTTCGACGGGTTAGTCCGATAAATAAAGGAAGTGTTGCCCTATTTCCGGGAAATCGAACTTCGGAAACACGGGAGCTTATCCAGTAATTATCAGGACGTCGAATGAATATATATATATATACTTATACTTTATATGAACTTGATTGTATGTTGTGTTGAAACGTTCTGTCCAAAACTCAATAACCCTAATTTCGTAAAATGACGAGTATACGTATTTTCTGAAAATAAACATCGGATCGATTTCGAGAATGTGAACCCTAATTGTTTTCTGTGATATTCTAATATGAATAATTACGAATTGGGTTTGAATATCGTTGGGTAAGAATTAGTATCGAGGATATGTCAAGCATACCTAGACGTCTAACGTAGGGTATTTCGACCCTGTAGGTTATAGTCGGGAACCTGAAAGTGGACGATGGACTAAAGATAACATAGTAGTCAGTCGACGAGCTCAGTAGAGTTTCAACAGAAAGATCTGAGTGTCGAAGTCGAATCCAATGGGATCTAGTGGTTGGACGTTAGAACCTGAGCAGCAGAGTCGGCTCAGAGTTGATCAGTAATAGTTGTAAAGCCTTGTAAGGCAAGTATTTCTGAACTTTTCTTCAAGATATATTACCAATGTTTTCGAACTGTTTCATAACATGTTACTATTATTAAACATAACTCCTGTTTTATAATGCATATGCTTCAAACTATTTACCCTTAAACCCTGATTCTTTCTTGATCTTGAGCCGTAAGCCTTATTCTTTGCAAACCGTCCTTTGTTGATCCTCAGACACCAAACCATACAAATATAATACTACTCTTCAAAGATATAATTACCAAACACCAAACACTGAAAGAGAATGATTTGAAAACACAGAAACTTTTATACTCCAACCATTCTTAATAACATCAAAGAAATATATCCTGAAAAATCATTACTGGTCTGATACCTGACCCTTGTACAAACTGAAAACCATTTCTTATACATACCCTGATATACCCTTGAGATATCCATGAGTTTCCTTATGTTTTTATGCAAATGTTTAACCATCATCGATTATGATCTTGTTTTATTGAATCATATTGTTATCATATTGAACTGCTTTAGGATTGGATAGTTTATATATATATGTGGACCAGATTCGTGGTCAGACCATACCAATGGTCAAGTAGGCCAGTGTGTGCCTTGGATCCAGTAATTAGAGTAGTGCTGTGTGCTTGCTCGAGGTTAGTGCGTGACTGATCAGCAGCCTAACCTTGGTTTTTAAAACTTAAAATGAATATCCAATTCTAATGATTAGTTAAAAAGAAACTTGATTCCTTTGAATCATCTCATTTGATCATTGTTTAACCTCAGTTATCACTATTATGACTTGCTGAGCTAGTTAGCTCACCCTTGCGATTTTCCTTTTATATATTTTATAGTTGAAAAGAATATGGATGACAGTGAAGTTCCTCAGTCCAAAGTGCGGGCTAATGTTCCAGTTGAGTTGAATCGAGCTAGAAGAAGCTTCATGCGGTATAGAGATAGTCAGATTGTAAGAATGATTTTATTATCATTTGTAAGTTAAATTAGTTGGGATTTGGTACGTTGTAATAAAGGTTATGATTGTGACTTGTTTTCATACTTTAACCTGTTGCGATCCGTGGTTATGTGAATCAGGGTCATTGCAATTAATATTTTATATACAGGTTTATATATTGTGAATGTGTTGTGGACCCCAAACTTCTGACCCAGGTTTGGAGGGCGCCACAAATCAAAGACTATAAGCCCTCCTAAAGCTAGGAAAGTGGCACATGTCACCAAGCACAAAGCAAGTCTGTTGGTGCTTCTGAAAGTGACAAGGAATCAGTCAATGATAAAGCAAAGAATGTTAAGAATGTCAATTCTGTCAAGAAAACTATTAAATATTCAAATGCTTCTAAGTCTTCTGGACCCAGCTTAGTTTGGGTACCAAAGAAAACTTAATCATCATAATTTTCAGGGCTTTAAGCAGAAGAAGGTCATGTGGATTTTGGAAAGGGGATGTTCAGGGCATATGACTGAAGATAGAGCCCTACTATCAAAGGTGGTTGAGAAAGCTGACCCGGTGGTTACTTTTGGAGATGACAACAAAGGTTATACAACGGGATATGGCTTTTTGGAAATTGGCAATGTCATCATTGATGGAATCTCTCTAGTTGAAGGTCTTATGCATAATCTCCTCAGTATCAGTCAATTTTGTGATAAAGGATGTAAAGTTTTGTTCAGGAAGGAGAAGTGTGTGATTTCTACTTAGAAGAATGAGAAGTTTACTCTCAATGGAGTGAGAAATGGTGATTTGTTCATAGCTGACTAAAATTCTGCTGAAGACGGGAAAGTAATGTGTTTCTAAAGCTTCTCCAGATAAAAGTTGGTTATGGCATAAGAAACTCTCCCACTTAAACTTCAATACCATGAATTCTTTGGTTAAGAAGGAATCAGTGAAAGGTCTACTTGATATGGAATTCAGTCCTGATGGACTCTATGAAGCATGTGGGAAAGGAAATTTAGTGAGAGCATCACACAAGAAGAAGACAATGACTAACATCACTGAACCATTACAACTCCTTCACATGGACTTGTTTGGCCCTGTCAACGTCATGTCTATGACAAAAAAGAAAAATGGCTTTATGATTGTTCATGACTATTCCAGATACACATGGGTGTTATTTTTACATTCAAAGGATGAAGCAGCTGATATAATTATTGATCACATCAACAAGATTGAGTTAGAAGCTGGAGTGCATGTTCGTACCATCAGATCAGATAATGGAACATAATTCTGAAATGCAAAATTGAATGATTATTGTACCGAGAAGGGCATCTCAAGACAGTTTTCAGTACCAAGGACACCACAAAAGAATGGACTGGTTGAAATGAAGAATCGAACATTATTTGAAGCTGCAAGAACTATTCTTAATGAATTTAATCTTCCTACCTACTTCTGGGCTGAAGCGGTTAATACTGCATGCTATATTCAAAATGGAACCCTGATTAACAAGATGTACGAGAAGACCCCTTATGAGTTAATGTCCAACAGGACACCATCAATGAAATACTTTCACGAGTTTGGAGAAAAGTGCTTTGTGCTAAAGGATGATGAGCATCTTGGCAAGTTTGATGTTAAAGATGAAGAAGGTATTTTTTTGGGCTATTCACTAAAGTCAAAAGCGTACAGGGTAGATGTGATTAGTGATCGAAAGGTTATGGAAAATGGAAAGCCTTAATATAACTTTTGATGACGCCAAGCTCCCAAGTATTCAGAAGGAAGATAATGATGATCATCTTGATGTTGAAGATCTTTCTGATGACGAAGACGAACATGAAGTTGTTCTAGATAATAATGACAATGACAATGGCAATGATCCTGATAATGGTCATAATTCTGATTCATATTCTGAAGGGAATGGTCATGAGACAAGTAATGATTTTCAAACTATCTCTGGGACTAGTCCTCAAGCTTCAGATTCTTGAGATCAAGATGGAAATAACTCAAGGGAGAAGAACAAGAAGCAGAATAAGGATCCACTAGTCAGACTCAACATAATTTTGGAAATGCTGAGCCATCAAGATCTAATCTGCCAAGACAGAAGGTATGGAGTAAAGATCATCCTTGGTATTCGGTACTTAGTGATCTAGTTAAAGGAGTTCAAACTAGAAGAGCTACAATAAATGAATGTTTTTATTATGGGTTTTTATCTCAAATGGAACCAAAGAAAGTCGATAAAACTCTTGGAGATCCATATTGGGTGATTGTTATGCAAGAGGAACTCAATCAGTTTGAAATATAAAAATTGTGGAAGCTTGTACCCAGACCTAAAGATAAATATGTGATTGGCACCAAATGGGTTTTCAGAAACAAGCTTGATGAAGATGGAATAGTAACAAGGAATAAGGCGAGACTGGTTGATAAGGGATATTCTCAAGCAAAAAGGACTGACTACGATGAAACCTTTGCACCAGTTGCTAGAATTGAAGTCATCATGATGTTTTTAGCATTTGCTGTATATTCAAATT
This sequence comes from Apium graveolens, assembly GCF_009905375.1. Taxonomy (NCBI): domain Eukaryota; kingdom Viridiplantae; phylum Streptophyta; class Magnoliopsida; order Apiales; family Apiaceae; genus Apium; species Apium graveolens. The sequence continues at coordinate 124,119,455 of NC_133657.1, forward strand.
TCAAGGTATATCAGATGGATGTGAAAAGTGCTTTCCTAAATTGTGAGCTTAAAGAAGAGGTTTATGTGGAACAACCTCCTGGCTTCATAGATCCTGATTTAGAAGATTTTGTATATTTTCTCTTCAAGGCTCTTTATGGTCTTAAGGAAGTGCCAAGAACATGGTATGACACTTTCTCATAATTTCTTCTTGAAAATGGGTTCACTAGAGGTGTCATAGATAAGAATTTGTTCCATATAAAGCATAAAAATGATGTCATACTTGTGCAAGTCTATGTCTCTGGCATTATATTTGGGTCTACGAATGATGCACTTTGTGCAAGGTTTGCTAAGCTTATGCAGAGTAGGTATGAAATGAGTGTGATGGGTGAGTTGAATTTCTTTCTTGGACTTCAAGTGAATCAGAAGTCGGATGGTATCTTCATTTATCAAACAAAGTACATCAGAGATCTTCTGAAGAAATATAAGTTGGAAGATTTAACATATGCAAAGACTCCGATGACAACTTCCACAAAACTTGATCAAAACAAGTCTGGTAAGAAGGTGGATATCACTAATTATCGAAGCATGATTGGATCACTGCTCTACATGACTGCAAGTCATCCAGATATTATATTTGTAACATGATTACGTGCACGGTTCCAAGCTGATATGAAGGATTTGTTAGATATATTTGAGATGTCATGTCTAATATGATTTGTGTTTAGTTTTCAGAACTTAACAACAGGACATATCAGGACTTACTGAAAACAGGACTTATTGGAAGTCAGAACTTAATATCAGAACTTAAGGTCATATCAAAACTTATGTGCGGGAAGACTTTCAGATAAGGAATGCGGCTGATTTACAGGAGAAGATCGAGACTAAAACAAAAGAAGATATGTATGGAAAGAGTTAGAGGACTAGAAGACTTGTAGAAGATATCTGATTGATATATTTTAGGAGACAGAATTGTATTCCATATTGAATATATCTTGTAACTGTGTACTATATCAATACAGACTTAGGGTTTACATTATATGTGTTATCATTATCGAGAAGATTATACATTGTAACCTAGCAGCTCTTAGTGATATTGTTCATCACTGAGAGAGAACAACAGTTCATATTATAGCTGAGTATATTAAATATACTTGATCTTTGTTACATACTTGTGTTGAAATCGATTTGATTATATAAACACTGTATTCAACTCCCTTCTACAGTGTTGTGTGACCTAACAAGTGGTATCAGAGCTTTTCTGTTAACACACATACAGTAAAGATCAAAACAATCATGTCTGAAGAAACACAAACCCCAACTAAGCCCACCAAAACTCAACAAACTCAAAACACCCAAACCCATAGTCGATATGAGACTATTATGGTTCCCATACTGAGACCTTTTGAGTATCCCATATGGAAAGTGAAGATGGCTATGTTTCCGGAAGCTACAGATCCAGAATACCTTGATAGGATTAATGAAGGACCATATAAGCCTACCAAGCTCTCTGTTGCAGTTGCTGATCAACCAGAAAATTCCATACCAAAGGAGAAAGGTGATTACACAGCTGAAGACATCTCATCTATTGTCAAGGATGCAAGGGTAAGGCATTTGCTGCATAGTGCCATTGATAATGTCAAGTCAAATAGGGTAATTAATTACAAGACTACAAGGGAGATATGGGATGCTTTGGAGATAAGATGCCAGGGAACTGCTGCAATCAAAAAGAACAGGAGGACTATACTCACTCAAGAGTATGAGCGCTTTGACTCAAAAGCTGATGAGTCATTAACTGACTTATATGACAGGTTTTCCAAACTCTTGAATGATCTGTCACTGGTGGACAAGGAATATGATCTTGAAGATTCAAATCTAAAATTCCTTTTAGCTCTTCCTGAAAATTGGGATTTGAAGTCTACTACCATAACAGACAACTATGACCTTACTGAAACTACTCTTGATGAAGTTTATGGTATGCTCAAGACTCATGAACTTGAGATGGATCAAAGGAGCAAGAGGCATGGAAGAAAGTCGAGGACAGTTGCTCTTAAAACTGAGGTTGAATCTCCTAAAGTGGTTGCCTCAAAGAAGGGCAAAGGAAAGGCTCTCATCATAAAGTCTGATTCAGAGTCATCATATTCTGATGATGCTGATTCAGAAACTGAAAGTTTACCTGAAATAGGTGTTGATGCAGAGATGATGCAACTATGTGCTCTTATGGTGAAGGGTATCACAAAGACAGTCTACAGGAAATTTAGAAAGGGAAAGAAGTTTTCCATGAAAGGTGGAAGTTCTGATAAGAAAGGATTCAGAAAGTCTGAAGGCAAAGGAGGAAAGTCTGACAGAGGAGATAACTCAAATGTTAAATGCTACAATTATGGTGAAAGAGGCCACATATATCCTGACTGCAAGAAAGGAAAAAGAGACAAAGGCAAGGCACTTGTCACGAAGAAGAAAAACTGGACAGACACTTCAGATTCTGAAAAAGAGGTGGACTATACCTTGATGGCAAATGCTGATAGCAGTACTGAAACTGCTGAATTAAAGGTACCTTAAACAACTTATGCTTTTCATACTGATGATATTACTCAGTTCATATTATACCTTAAAACCATATTCATTAGTTATAGAGATCAGACTTTAACATGTGAAAGATTAACATCTGAAAATCTTGCTTTTAAAAACAGGAATGACTATTTAGAAAAGGAGTTAGTTTTTCTTCATCAAACTAAGAAAGAAAGAGATGATGCTTTGTATGTTAGAGATGAAGTGTTAAAATTGAATGAATCTCTAAAAGCTGACTTAGAAAAGGAAAAAGAGATTATCAGAACTTGGACTAACTCTGGCAGAACAACTCAGAATTTACCAAGTAGTGGAAACTGGAAAGAGGGCTTAGGTTATTGAGAGATGATAAAAGTGAGAAAGGAACTGTGCACATTGAGCCAATTGTTGTTAAACAGACTGTTAAGCCAAAGGTAAATCCTGTTAAGTTTGTAGCAAAAACTGTAAAGTCTGATTCTGAAAAGATGAAAGAGTCTAGGACAGAAGTCAAAGAAAAGTCAACTTCTGACAAATTAAAATAGGATAAACCAGCTGAAGTAAACATAGGCTTAATGACAAAGAAGCAGCTTAAGCATAAGCTGAAAGAGATTAGAAATGTGAACAAGGTAAAGGAAGCTAGGAAAAATAGGAATGGAAAGGAAGGTGTGAATAAAAGCAATAACTATATGCCTATTCATAATGCTCCTAGAAAGAAATATTATAACTGTGGAAACTCTAACCAACTTGCTTCTTTTTGCAGGAAAAATAAAGATATAAACTCTTTACCTCTTAAATCAGGAATTAAGAGTCAGTCTGTTAAGTTTAAACCACAAAATCATTATTTTCATTTGGTAGTTTATGGAATTCCATTTATACTTGTAAGGAATATCATAGTTTATACTATGATTATTATCAAATAAAACCTTCTTTGAAGAAAGTTAGTATTATTCCTTCTAGTGTAAAGTCTGATGCAAAGTCTGATGCAAAGTCTGATATAAACTCCGATAAACAACATGTTAGCATAAACTCTGAAACTAAATCCGTTGCAAAGGCTAACAAACTTAAAAAGGCCAAAGGATCCAAGCAAGTCTGGGTCCTTAAAACTAACCAATAGTGGTCTTTGTGGTTGCTGGACAACAGGAAAAACATCCTAGTCCTAGACAGTGGATGTTCAGGACATATGACTGGAAATAAAGCCCTGCTATCAGACTTTGTGGAGAAAGCTGGCCCGGGAGTTTCTTATGGAGATGGCAACATGGGAAAAACTCTGGGATATGACAATATTAATCTTGGGAATGTCATCATTGATACAGTAGCTCTTGTCTCAGGACTTAAACACAATCTGCTAAGTATGAGTCAAATCTGTGACAGAGTTTATCATGTGGATTTCTTTGAAGAACACTGTGAAGTTGTAAGCAATTATACAGGCAAAGTAGTTCTGAAAGGTTACAAGCATGGTAACATTTATGAAGCCAGACTTTCAACAAGTTCTGATGGTTCTGCAATATGTCTGTTGAGTAGAGCATCAATTGAAGAAAGCTGGAATTGGCACAAGAGACTCTCTCATTTAAATTTTAACAACGTAAATGAGCTAGTAAAGAAAGATCTTGTGAGAGGACTGCCAAAATCAGTATTTACTCCTGATGGCCTTTGTGATTCATGTCAAAAGGCAAAACAAAGAAAATCTTCATTCAAGAGCAAAACTAAATCCTCAATTCTTGAGCCTTATCACCTACTGCATGTTGATCTATTTGGTCCAGTCAATGTCATGTCAATTGCAAAGAAGAAATATGATATGGTTATAGTGGATGAGTTAACAAGATACACTTGGGTGTATTTCTTGCACAAGAATAATGAAATTGCATCTACTCTAACTGATCATGTCAGACACCTGGATAAATTGGTCAAAGATTCTGTCAAAATTATAAGAAGTGATAATGGCACTGAGTTCAAGAATTCAATCATGGAAGAGTTCTGCAAAGAGCATAGAATTAAGCAGGAATTTTCTGCACCTGGAACTCCACAGCAAAATGGAGTTGTAGAAAGATAGAATGGGACTCTCATTGAAGCTGAACGAACTATGCTTGATGAAGCAAAGCTGCCAACCTACTTTTGGGTTGAAGCTGTGCAGACTACTTGTTTTACACAGAATGCTACACTCATAAAGAAGCATGGAAAAACACCATATGAGATGGTGAAGAAAAAGAAGCCAAATCTGAAATACTTTTATGTATTTGGATGTAAGTGTTTTGTTCTTAAGACACATCCTGAACAGCTGTCAAAGTTTGATCTAAAAGCTGATGAAGGAATTTTTGTTGGATATCCACTTTCCACAAAAGCCTTCAGAGTCTATAACTTAAGAACAAGGGTTGTCATGGAATCTATCAATGTATCTTTTGATGATAAGAAGATTACTGCACTTGAAGATTTCAATAATCATTATCAGCTGAGATTTGAAAATGAAGAATTAAGTTCTGATTCTGTAAATTCTGATGGTTTAAATTCTGATCCTGTAAGTTCTGACGAGTTAAATTCTGATGTCATTGAAACTGTGGCAACTACCCCAAGGGAAAATGCACCTGTTCAGGGGGAGCAAGCTAAAGATCCTACCCCAACTCAAGACTCTCAAGAAGCATCAGAACTTGTCACTGGCTCTTCAAGTTCTGATTCATCAAGTTCTGATGAGCCAAATTCTGATAATTCTGGAAACTCTGATTCTTCAAATCCTGAAGGATCCAACTCAAATTTTGAAGTCTCGGAGAGCATAACTACAGGGGGAGCATCAGTAAATGTTGATGGAGACAGCATGGATCATGGGGGAGAATCCGGTTCTAGAGAACAACTTCCATCTGCAAGGAAGTGGACCAAATCACATACACCTGACTTAATAATTGGAGATCCTGATGCATGTGTCAGATTTAGAACTGCAACATCAACTGAATATCTCTATTATTCTTTTCTATCTCAGACTGAACCAAAGAAAGTGGAAGAAGCTCTTCAGGATGTTGATAGGGTACAAGCAATACAGGAAGAGTTAATGAATTTGAAAGAAATAAAGTCTGGACCCTAGTGCCAAGACCAAAGAACATATCAATAGTTGGCACAAAATAGGTGTTCAGAAACAAAACTGACAAAGATGGCATAATTATAAGAAACAAAGCAAGACCGGTTGCTAAAGGCTACTCTCAACAGGAGGGTATTGATTATGATGAAACATTTGCACCAGTTGCTAGATTGGAAGCCATAAGAATCTTTTTGGCTTATGCTGCTCACAAAAAGTTTAAAGACTTTCAAATGGATGTGAAAAGTGTTTTTCTCAATGGAGAATTGGAAGAAGAGGTATATGTTGAACAACCTCCAGGATTTGTAGATTCAAAATTTCCTAATCATGTCTACAGACTTGATAAAACACTTTATGGACTTAAGCAAGCTCCAAGAGCATGGTATGAGACTTTAACTCAATTCCTTCTGGAAAGTGGATTTCACAGAGGTACAATTGTTAAAACACTGTTCTACCTCAATCATGGAAATGACTTACTTTTGGTACAACTATATGTTGATGATATAATATTTGGTTCTACAAATGCCAAACTCTGTGAAATGTTTGCAAAGCTAATGCAGTCAAGATATCAAATGAGTATGATGGGAGAACTTAGCTATTTTCTGGGACTTCAAGTCTAGCAAAAAGAAGAAGGTACTTTTATCAATCAATCCAAGTACACCATAAATTTACTGAAGAAATTTAGAATACAAGACTGTTCAACTGCATCCACTCTCATGGCCACTGTAACTAAGTTAGATAAAGATATTGGTTTATCAGTAGATATTACTAACTACAGAGGTATGATTGGCTCTTTACTCTATTTAACTGCAAGTAGACCTGATAACATGTATGCTACCTGTCTTTGTGCAAGATTTCAGGCTGATCCAAGAAAACCTCATCTAATAGCTGTGAAAAGAATTTTCAAGTACCTCAAGGGTACAGCTGATCTAGGATTGTGGTATCCTAGAGAATCAGATTTTAAGCAAATAGGTTACTCAGATGCAGATTTTGCAGGATACAAAATAGAAAGGAAAAGCACTAGTGGAAGCTGCCAATTTCTTGGAGGCAGATTGGTTTCTTGGTTTAGCAAGAAACAGAAATCAATTTCCACATCAACTGCAGAAGCAGAATATATTGCTGCAGGAAGCTGTTGTGCACAGATTCTTTGGATGAAGAATCAGTTACCGGACTATGGGTTAGAATTTTCTAAAATACCTATTTACTGTGATAATCAAAGTGTTATGCTATGACAGGTAATCCAGTTCAATACTCAATGACCAAGCACATCAGCATTAGGTACCATTTCATAAGGGAACATGTGATGGAAGGTACAGTGGAATTGCATTTTGTCCCAAGAGATCAACAACTAGCAGATATCTTCACAAAACCACTATGTGAAGCTACTTTTACAAGACTGGTAAATGAACTTGGAATGGTTTCAGGTTCTTTCTCAAAATTTGCTTAGTTTTTGTTCTCATGCATCAGACTTTATGATCAGTGTTTACAGATTGTCTTATCTCCATGTAATCAGTGCTTAAATTGTAATACATTAAATACTGATTGTTATTTGATGTGGATCTATATACTCTGATAGTGTTTTGAATGTTCTGTGACTATTCAATCCAATAAGGATTATTGTTCTAGATGCTGACCTAGTCATCTTTAACATACTAGAAATCCCATGTTTGAATTAGTTGTTTATGTGGAAATTCATTAATACAAGCAAATTATGATGTTGAGCTTAGTCAAATTTACTTTGTGTATCTTATTACTAAATCACAAACTTGATTCTTGGTTCTTATCTGTCAAATTCGATGAACCACATGCTTGATAAACCACACTTATCTAAAAAAAAAAATTTGAAGTCAGGTACTCCTTTGAGATCTAGAATAAATATGTGGAAGGGAAGACCCAAGTGCATTGCTTGTATTAAGTAATATGCATTAGAAAAGCAAATAAATTTTTCTTGGTGACTTTTCACATTCTCTGATTACTGGAGAAATACTCTGATAATAGCATAAATTCTGATAGCAGTTGTGACTCACTTACACGGAGAAGCCACTGTAAAAGGAATTACAAAAGATGCATAAAATGAGCACAAATAGTTGAGGTGGATTCTTGCATAAATTTATTCTATAGTAGACTTCATTATTAATGACAGATTTTAAGCACTTGTCTTAGTTATGCCTTATTTCTAAGATATACTGAAGTTTATTAGACTTTAATCTTTATCTGATATTTTGCTAAATGCACACACTCTCACTCCATATGAATAATGAAAATTACTGTGGTGATTAAGTTGTTTTTGACAAACGGTTAAGTGTCATTTGCATAAATTCTGAGGACAAGTTTTGATGGAAGTTCTGATGATTAAACTCTGAAGAAACAAGTCAGTATTTGTATGAAGAATCACAGATACAAACATTCACTTTTTGAGTACAGAAGCCATGTTCTGATGACCATCAAATTCTGATAATAGTCAAGTTCTGATATTAAATCCTGATGGAAACTCTGATGCTTACGTGGCATTAATTATTTACTTGACTTATTTGTGGTGAATACTGTAAAGGTCATATTTTATTAGAATATAATTAGGTGAGATAAAACAATCATAATCATTTGGTTAGTGGGAAGCGTGTTTTCCTTGAAACACTGTATGTGCACATTTATTACTGCTTATTACCCGTGCCCACTAATAATGTTTTGACTAATGATATGCTGTCAGGTGTCTAAAGTCTATTCTGCTTCAATCATAACAGTTGTCAAAAAGAGAGTATATATATGGGAGTTAAAAGATTTTATAATCTTTTACCTACTTTTCTTTCTCTAATCTCTCTTATTCTATCTCTCACTAATATTCTCTTAAGCTATTTTCTTACAGGCCTTTTATCAAACACCTTATGTACACTCTATTCTCTCACGTATTTCTTACAGAAATGGCACCAAAAGACATTGTTTTTAATGGAGCTAAGTCTGTTCCTAACAACTACTTAGCTATTCTCAGAAAGTATGAAGCCCCATCAGATCTTCATTCCATTCAGGACTTCCTTGCTAACAGTGAGATTGGGTATGCACTGACCCAACCTCAATCTCTCTCAGGAACTCAAGTGCTGAAGTTTTGGAGAAGTGGTGTGTATGATGATGGTGGAGCAAATGGGTCCCCTAGTATTATTTTCACAACAGGGGAGGATGAACATATGGTGAATGTGGCTACAGTTCGCCAAGCACTACAATTGCCAGAAAACTGCACTTATTCAACAATTGAGGAGCCGGCTCTTCAATAGCTAATGGCCAATCTGGGCTATGAGAAAAGTTTGTCAAAGCTTGGGTAGTTGAAGAGACCCTACATCAGGAGGGAATGGAGTTTCTTCTTTGACTACATCACCAGAACTTTTGCAAACAAATGTTTAAACTTTGATGCAATTCATATCCTAAGTCAGTAAATTGGGTATGCTCTGATTACTCAATCTCATTTTGATTATGCTACTGCTGTACTAGGATTCATAGGGGATAGGATGACAGAAGATAGAAATACTGTATATTTTGCTAGATTCTGTCAACTTATTTACAGCTTTTGTAACTCTGATGCATCATAACTAGCAAGTGAGTTGATTTCACCATTTAAACTTGCTAAGAGAGCATTTACTGACTTATTATCTACTGATAATAAGAAAACTGTTCTAAGACCCCTCCAAATTCCACAATCAGTCAAACAGTTTTTAGTAAACTCTGACCCAGCCACATACACTGCTCAATATCCTGATGTCCAACCATCTCAACCTCCATCAGCACCTCCAACCACTACACAACCAACCACCTCTCAACCTCAACCAACTCAACCTACCATCAGATGATACTTCCAACCAGCTTAATCCTCACAATAACAACCCTCAACACCTACCATCAGAACTTCATCTTCCAGGCCTAAGAGGGCAAAGTTTGTTCCTCAGCCTCTACCAAACAGAAGGAAGATAATTCTAAGGGATGAGTTAGATGATGAAGAAGCACAAGTTCATGCATCAGAACTTGTGACTGAAGAAGCTGAAGGGTCAACCCATCAGATTTTAGATGAAACTGCGGGTTCAGGTAATTTGAAGAGGAAAACTGTAAGTTCTGATGCAGATCAAGCAACTCATTCACTATCAAGGAGATTAAAGAAAATGAGGGCAGGAAGGCACATGGCTAAGCCTCCATCTGAGGATACTACTGAAGCTGAGGAAGGGGATCAAGAATCTTTGATCTCAAAGCCAATTATGATTGAATCTTTGCCACCTCCAGCTCAAGCCAAAGACACTGCTAATGATACAGTGATCACTCCTACTGTCTCTCTACTCAGAGAAACAACAGTTGAAGATTCAGGATTAAGTCCTGAAATTGACATCCACAAGCTGATCATTCCAACTGTGCTCTATCTTGAAGCTCCTACAGCAGCTCAGCCATCTACAGTCAACTCTCCAATCTTAAATGCTGAGATACCATCTACACCAATTCTGGAGATAAATTCTGATGATCATAATTTAGATGAAGCTACTCCAGAATCTCCAACAGCAACACACTTACTTATACTGTCAGAGGATAATGAGACTTCTTCAAGTTTTGAAGACAGTGTTTCTGTTGATACTCCAGCTCCCATTCTAGGAAAGGAGGCACTTATTGAGAAGTTTGTTGAGCAAGTTGCTCCTATTCCTTGGGAAGATACTCACAGAGGTGTGGAGTGGACCAAGAAGTGGAATGAAACTGACTTCATTCCAAGATCCAAAGCACTTATAGACCATATTAGAAAAGCTGATGAGTTGCTCACAAATTATGATTTCAAGACACAACTCAAAGTCACAGCTCTGTCCACCAAAAATCTTCAAGGTCTACACTCTGCTACTCATGAAAAGGTTGGCAAACTTCTTGAAAAAGCTGAAAAGCTGGATATGGAGACCAAACTTGATAAAAAGAGGTTTATCGAACCTATTTCTGAAAAAGGTGAAGCAATTGAAAAAGCTCAAGAGAAGCAACAGGCCCAAATTTCTGAGGTCCTACAGAATCAAGCCTCTCAAAAAGCTCAATTGGATGAAATCCAATCTTCAGTAGAACTTCTTCTCTCTCTCCTACTACTTGATGATGCCAAAAAGGGGGAGAAGATAGTTAAGTCCAAATGCTCTAATACTCAGATACTGAAGAAAATGGATAATATTGAAGATGACCATGGAAACCCTAGCAAGGGTCAAGGTCAAGGTCAAAGCATCAAGGTTTCTTCTAGGAAACTAATTACTGATGCAAGCAAATCTTCTATTCAAAAGAAGACAAGTTCTGAAGCTGCTCAAACTCAAAATCTGATAGCAAGTGCTCAAACTCAAAATCTGATATCAAGTTCTGATGAGCAAAGCCTAATGACAAAGCCTGATGTTTTGATTCAAGGTGGAAGTCAAGACTCTCAGAAGTTTCTGGAAACTCTGAAGCTCAAGGGAAAGCAGACTACAGTCTACTACAAAGATCCCAAGATTCAGACACTTGATGAAGAGATTTCTAGAAGATTATTTCTGAAGCATAATCCTGGAATGGATTTAGAAAATCTCAAGGAGGAAGAAGCTAGGTTTAAAGATGAAAAGACAAATCTAAAGCCAAAAGCTTCTATTGCAAAGAAACCTCCAAGGCCTAAGGAAAAAGGCATTGTGATCAAGGAGAAATCAAATACTGAGGCATCAAAGCCCAAGAATAGATCACAGACTGAGATTGATCCCAAAGACAAAGGGAAGGGAAAAGTTGATGAACCAACCAAGCCACTGGAGATGAAAATTCCTCAAATCCTGATGAAACCAGTGTGCAAAATGGTTCAAGTTACTGATGATACTCTTGCTGAAGATGAAGATGTTCAAACTATGAAAAGAAGGAAAATTTCTGAAGAATCAAAGACAACCTCTGACAATGGTCAAGTTGTTCAGAGTGAAGAACTGCAAGCTACAACAGAAACAACAAGTTCTGATAGAGTTATCAAGACATCAACATCTGACAGTGCTCAAGTTGATTTAGACAAGATGAAAGTAGCTGACAAAAAGAAACTTCTATGGAAAAATGTCAAACCATCATATCTAAAGAAAAGCCAATTGCTATCTGATTTCATGACTATTGGGTTAAATACTAGAGAACCAAGAGACAGAGCAGGGCTAGTTTCTGATGAAGCTAAGATCAAGACAGGAGTTGAAGTTGCTACTAGAGATCCATTTTTGTTAACTGACAAACCTCTTGAAGATGTTACACAGAAACACCTTGATAAGGTTATCTCTGTTCAAGTGGTACTGGATGCTCATGACAAGCACAATGTTAAAGAAAATCTGATTCTATTTCTTGAAGATGGAAGCACATATCAGATGTCAGAATCAGATGTGCTGAACAAATCCCTGAAAGAACTATAATTCTTTCATTATCTTTTAGAGATAAAGTCTGATATTACCAGGAGATGGTCAAATTTCATATTGAAGACCATATGAGATAAAGCTAGAATTTCTGGTTCAAAGGTTACAGAATTCATTCCAAACATAGTTGAAGATGATGGAAGTGAAATTCCAATGAAGAAGGATTCTATAAACTTGAAGTGATACTGAAAGAGAAATGTCTATGCTACAATGAAGATTCTTCTCATCCAAGGGTAATAAGACTGGGTGATGGTTTAGAAAGAAACCATATCTCTGCTTTAAGGACTATAATCTACCAGATTGGAAGTCAGAATGAAGAGTTGAAGCAAGTCAAAGCTACACTATCTCAAGTCCTGAGGAATAAAGAAGAAAAGCTGATATCAAACTTTGTCAAGAATCACTTTGGATTCAGATTGACTCAGTGAGATTTGTAAAAGCTACAAGGACTGTAAGTTATAGTTAGTTATCTAGTTAAACTCGTATTGCATTTGTACTTAAACGTTTTTGACATCATCAAATCTATTAACTTCTATATTTTGCATAATTTATAAGTTGGGGGACATTGTTAGATATATTTGAGATGTCATGTCTAATATGATTTGTGTTTAGTTTTCAGAACTTAACAACAGGACATATCAGGACTTACTGAAATCAGGACTTACTGAAAGTCAGAACTTAATATCAGAACTTAAGGTCATTGTGGCGCCCCAAAATCCGGGGTCAGGAATCTCGGAGGCCACGCCATCTAAACTACTACAAACACAAAACTCACACTACAATATATAAATACTCACGCTTCACGACCCCACACTTATCACACACACACACTTACAGGTTATTGTCTTGGAAATGAACCATTCATAACTAGAGTAATTCAATAATTAAGTGATAATTATTACAACCTAAAAGTGATTAAGTCTTGCCGGGGAGTAACCTTTAAGTAAGGCTAGTCCGTCGGACAAATATACGTTTCTTGTTTATTACCTTACATAAGTCATAATTATAAATAAGCCGAACTAAAAACAACTGAAAACCAATCCAGCTTATTCGGACTACCTGTGGTACAGCACCAAAAAATCTACGGAACAGCTGGCCATTTCTTACCCGTTTCATGGTTGTGGTTCTCATGGCAGGCATCTTGATTCACTATTGTGTTGTGTCAATTTAAGAAAACAAGTGTGAGCTATAATGCCCAGAATAATAATGTACAGTATGAAAATGACTGTATGATATCTTACGTAAAACATCATATATGATAATTATGTTTTATTCGAAAATAGTTTTCCTTGGTGATACACACCTTCTTATGAAAATAATTCTTTAGGGGATTTTATTATCCTGTGAATACCTTAATAGTAAGTCCGGCACCTAGGCTTGGGTTACAGTATTGCATCACAATTCCAATTGGAAGAATTTGGACACTCATTGGAGCCACCGTATACGATGATCAGTCGTAATACGATAATAGTAACCTTTTCTACTAGTAGAAGGACGACACCTTCGTATCCCGGTTATTACCCTCGCCGCGTTCGGGCTACGTGTCCCATTTTCGGGTATACACATACTTCACAAGTTTCTGAGTACACAGAGTACCTTCGCCTGCGGTACCTTTGGTAGTCCATCTAGCACACATAGTACCAGAGTTTACCCCTCCTTTGTCCTTTAAAAAGAATTCTATCAATCTCGGGAACTCGAACCACATCGAAGTTCCCCAAGCATTTTGCTTGTTGATAGAAACAGTTTATCTTACTAAGATATAAATGTATATATGTATATACGTACTTCCGAGATTTTCGGAGGAACTACTAAGGATGTGAGTTGACCGTTGTCAACAGATAATTTAATAAGGGGGGGAAAGTTTCTCCTTGAAACTATATTCAAAATATTAAATAAGTCGGGATAATATTTTCCGACGATCTTAAATATTCGAATGATTTTCTGAAGTCAGAAAGTATATATTTTAAATCAGGATCTTTGATTTTTAAATCAATAATAAACTATTTAATGTATAATAAATAATTACACGATAATCGATAAATAATTAAACCTCTAATGAGTTTACTCTCTAAAAGAATATTTAAAATAATATTCCTCAACTAGTTTCTGTCTACGTAGTTAAAAATCTTTAATGTTTAATCAGGTTTGAAATAAATAATCTTTGGAGTATACTACTCCCATAATAAAGGATTAGGTATATAGTATTTATTATTTGAACCATAAAATATAGTTGAGGGAATATGATAGTTGGGAGATCGTTTTAACAAAGGTTTGAGGTATTTTAAGGTTTCGTAAGTGGACGTTAAGTCCCTTTAAAACGTACTAGTATGGACTTGTAATCTTCTTTTAATATAACTGGAATGAATCCCGGGTTTTCATCTTAAAATCCCGACCGACTCTCGGTCTTATAATCATACGTCACGCTTAAAGCGGAATTAAATATTTTACGATATATACTTATCGTATAACATCGCTACATTATGCGAAAAAGTTCAATTACTACGTATCATGGCAAGCATGGTATTTATGCAATGATAGTAAAATAATCCTTTCACAATACAACAGAAAATGGAGTTGGGTTCATAAACTTGCCTGGGTATTTCGAGGTGGAGGATGCTATATGTTCCGCTCGGAAATCTATAATCATAAACACAATTCGTTAGGTCCCGTTCTAATTTACGGCGACTCGCCCTCATCGCTACTTATTATGCACCCTCTCAATTTGTACTACCCTTATTATTCCTTTAAGTCCTTGTTCACATCATGGTCGCTTCATTTTTCTAAGTATCTTAGGTTCATTTTCATTATCGCCGTCGACTCCGCTTATGGATTCTACGGTTTCTAATCGCGCGGTCTCGGCTCCGATATTTTTATAAAATTGAAAAATCAATATTTTCACTTGAAATTTTTATGGAAGTTAGGAAACTTAATATGTTACTCTCTGTAAAAATTTCATGATTTATGAACACATTGAAGTCGATCCTTTATATTTTCAAAGTACGTAATTCATAGCAGTCTTTGTCGCGTAATTCACTTTAAGTAAATCGGCAATAACTTTTGATCCGTAAATCGGAATCAAGCGATTCAAGCGCCTAAATGATATTTATAAAATTTAATATCATAATAAAGGGTTATTTTTTAAGAAACTACAGTTTACATCTTTGTGACTTTCTGCAGAAACTTAAAGTTACGATTTGTTCGTTTTAACGGAATTACGTTTACGATCGGAGTTTCGTTTACGCCCTAACTCTTAACACAACCACCAACAATCATCATCTTATAATCAACACACAAACGCCTCTCAATAAAATCATGTTCTTGAGTCAACAACAATCAACCTCACATCTACTTAACTAAACATCAAGATTTCAACAATACCACTTCTAAAACTAGGTTTACAACTACATACTAAATGGATCTTGAAGATGAATCTTAAATAGAGTTGGGCCAAAGATTTTTACCTTTCTTGAAAGCTTGAGATGTATCTTGAGGATGGTGGAGTCTTGGAAGTGCTTGGTATGATTTTTGGAACCTAAAACCACCATTGAAATCAAGAAGCCAAAGAAGAGTTACTATTCATACTATTCACTAGTAACTTTCTTGATTTTATTTCACCCATCAAACCTTGATAAAAAGCGATGAAAGAATTTTCTTACCTTATTTTGGTTGTTAGGAAGCTTGAGAATTAATGGGATGATTTTACCATGGCTAGAACTTGAGATTTTGAATTGGATTTCCTTCATTTTCTTGAAATTGCCGAATGGAAACAATGAAAGGGGGGAGAGAGTTTTATGCTTGCTTCCTTGGTTGCTTCTAGGAAATGAGATTGGTTATATCTTATATTGATTTGATATTCTCCTAGTTTGAATCCTAGGTTTATTCCTTGTTGCAAATCTTGGGGACAAATCCAAGTAGCTTGCTAGCTTACAAGCTAAACTACATGTGCTAGCTTCCTTAGCACACTATTTGGCTAGCTTGGTTGATCATCCTAAGTTTAGCTCACTATTTGATAAAGTAACCATGGTTAATTTCTTACCATGGTTAGTTAGTGCATTACGTTTATTTAATCATTTACGCGTTCGCCCGGTCACTTAATCATTTTCGTAATATTTACTCGTAAATGGTTCGCAACGTAATTCCTTTCGTATTTATTCCTTTATATTTTGAATTATCATACTTGAATATAAATTTATAGGGTTTTAATCTTGTAATTATATTGGGATTCCCGTAATCCTCGATGAGTCGTAAATATGGTCGTTTTTCAAAGTTCGTTTTCTTCGAAAACTAATAGCGTTTACATACACTCATTTGGTACGTATAACCGTAATATCAACTCCAAAACTCAAAAGTGTGGGCTCAAAAGTTTTTCCCGCCCGTCAGGGTTACTATTTATTAAACATTTTACAAGGTCTCAAAAATTCGAGTTATTACAATGTTCCCCTCTAACAAGGATTCCGTCCCGGAATCAATTAGAAAATAAGTGGGGATATCTATTCCTCATTGCGTCTTCAAGTTCCCAAGTTGACTCCTCGACATTTTGATTCCTCCAAGAGATTCTAACCAGCTTCACAGTCTTGTTCCTCAGCACTTGTTTTTTTGGTCCATTATCCTTACTGGTTGCTCGATGTAGGTCAGGTCTGGTTGTAAATCTACTTGCTCGTATTCTATTACATGTCATGCATCAGCATGGTACTTCCTTAACATGGACACGTGGAACACGTTGTGCACTTGTTGCAGATTAGGAGGCAAGGCCAGCTCATAAGCTAGAGGTCCTATTCTCCTCAAAATTTCAAATGGTCCTATGAATCTGGGACTCAGCTTCCCTTTCTTCCCAAAACTCATCACTCCTTTCCACAGGGATACCTTCAATAGCACAGAATCTCCTACTTCATATTTCCTATCCTTCCTGGTCTGGTCGGCGTACTTCTTTTATCTGTCATGGGCTGCTACCAGACTTTTCCTGATGAGTCCCACCATTTCCCTGGTCTATTGGACTAACTCTGGTCCTAATATCTTGTGTTCTCCAACTTCATCCCAACATAGGGGAGAGTGACATCTCCGTCCATAAAGAGCTTCATACGGAGGCATTCCTATGCTAGCGTGATAGCTATTGTTGTAAGCAAATTCGATCAGGGGCAAGTGGTCATCCCAATTTCCTTTGAAATCAATGGCACATACTCGTAACATATCTTCTAGGGTCTGAATAGTCCTTTCGCTTTGTCCATCAGTCTTGGGGTGGTAAGAGGTACTCATGTTTAGTCTTGTGCCTACGCATTCCTGGAAGCTTCTCCAAAATCGGGAATTAAACCTTGGGTCTCTATCTGATACTATGGCTACAGGAAGGCCGTGTCTCACTACAATTTCCTTCAAGTAAATATCCACCAACTTTTCTACGGTGTACCTTTAATTGATTGGTAGGAAGTGTGCGGACTTGGTCAATCTATCTATGATAACCCATATGGCATCGTGATTGGTCTTTGTCCTTGGTAAGCCTGTCACAAAATCCATGGCTATATGCTTCCATTTCCATTCCGGAATTTCCAGGGGCCGTAATAGTCCACTAGGTCGCTGATGTTCCTCCTTCACTCTCTGGCATGTCAAGCACTTGCTGACCCACTCTGCTACTTCTCTCTTCATGTTAGGCCACCAATAATATTCCTTAAGGTCACGGTACATTTTCGTACTTCCTGGGTGGATTGAATATCTGGAGTTGTGCCCTTCGTGCAGCAGCTCATCCTTTAACTCTTGCACATTTAGAATCCAAATTCGGGACACATACCTCATGATCCCTTTCTCGTCCTTCCCGCATCTCACTTCTTCACCGGTCAATGTTCCACTTTTTTCACTCATCTTCTTTTCCTGACATACACGTATCTTTTCAGTCAGCTCCGGTACTATCTTAATCTCAAATAATTCTTCTGTTCTCTTACCGGTCATTCTCACGTCAATTTCCATCTTCTTGAATTCTTTAATTAGCTCCTCCGATGTCATTATCATCTTGAGTCTTTCCTTCCTACTAAGGGCGTCAGTCACCATATTGGCTTTACCCGGGTGATACAAAATTTCACAGTCGTAGTCTTTTATCAATTCTAACCATCTCCTCTGTCTCATGTTCAGTTCTTTCTGAGTGAAAATATATTTGAGGCTTTTATGGTCAGTGTAGATCTCACATTTCTCACCGTATGAGTAGTGTCTCCAAATTTTTAGGGCAAACATTATGGCTGCTAACTCTAGATCATGTGTCGGGTATCTACTCTGATACTCCTTCAATTATCGAGAGGCATATGCTATAACTTTGTCATGCTGCATCAGTACACATCCTAATCCTTTAAGCGATGCATCACTGTATATCACAAACTCTCCCTTTCTATCGGGAAGAGCGAGCACTGGTGCTGACACCGGCCTCCTTTTCAGCTCTTGAAAACTCTCCTCACATTTCTCTGTCCATACAAACTTTTCTGTCTTCCGGGTAAGTCTAGTCAGTGGATCGGCTATCTTAGCAAAATCTTGCACGAATCTTCGGTAATATCCTGCTAAACCCACAAAACTCCTAACCTCTATTGGGGTAGTTGGTATTTCCCAATTGGATACCGCCTCTATTTTGGCAGGGTCAACTAAAACTCCTTTGCTACTCACCACATGTCCTAAAAACTGAACTTCTCTTAACTAAAACTCGCACTTCGAGAACTTGGCATACAATTTCTCATTCCTCAATATTTCTAAGACTATCCTCAAATGTTCTGCATGTTCTTGCTCTGTCTTTGAGTAGATTAGAATATCATCTAGAAAATCTATCATGCATATGTCTAGGTACTTTTTGAACACTTTGTTCATCAAATCCATAAAGGTTGCGGGTGCATTGGTTAATCCAAATGACCTAACTAAGAAGTCATAGTGCCCATACCTAGTGCGAAAAGCAGTCTTCGGTATATCTTCCAGTTTGATTTTCAACTGGTGATATCCTGTTCTCAAATCTATTTTGGAAAAATGTACAGCTCCCTTGAGTTGGTTAAATAGGTCATCAATCCTAGGAAGAGGGTACCTATTCTTAATAGTCAGCTTATTCAATTCTCGATAGTCTATGCATAATCTCATACTGCCGTCCTTTTTCTTTATAAACAGGACTGGCGCTCCCATGGCGACACACTGGGTCTTATCATTCCTTTATCTAATAACTCTTTCAGTTGAGAAGCTAGTTCCTTCATCTCAACTGGGGCTAGCCTATATGGGGCCTTGGATACTGGTGTCGTTCCTGGTGCTAATTCTATAGCAAACTCTATTTCCCTGTCAGGTGGCAATCCTGGTAAGTTCTCTGGAAACACATCCTCGAATTTGTTCACTACGGGTATATCATGTATATTAGGGACTCCCTTCTTGGTATCTACCACATAAGCCAAATAGGCCTCGTTACCTTTCCTTAATAATCTTTTTGCCTGTAGCATGGTCAGAATTTTCTGGTTCTGTCGTTGACCTCTAAACACTACTTTTTTTCCATTTTGCACTCTTATCTTTACCATCTTCTGTTCATAATCTATTTGCGCTCCATTACTGGATAACCAATCCATTCCTAAGATTATATCAAATTCTCCTAACATAAATGGGATTAGGTCAACTTCGAAGACCTTCCCTTCTAATTTTAACTTGCACTTAGGGTGTACTTGATTCACAGGAATTATTTCTTTGTTTGCTATTTCCACTTGTAATATCTCACGTAAGGGTATGGCGTTAATTTTAGCTTTTTAGAAAAATCTTGAGATATAAATGACTTGGTTGTTCCAGAATCAAATAGGACATTTGCATGTTCAGAATTTAACAGAAGGGTACCTGCTATCATGTCAGTGTTTCGTACAACATCATGAACAGTCATGTTGAAGGTCCTAGAAGCTGGGGGTCGATTGGATTCGGCTCTGCTCATCCCTGAGGCCGGGGACTTCAATGTCGGGCAATCTTTTCTCATGTGCCCTACCTTTCCACATTGGAAACACTTTATATTGGGTCAGGTGCAATTGTTGGCAAGGTGTCCGACTTGGTCACACCTATAACATTATAGAGGGGCTCTCGCCTGGGTACACACTCCAAGGTGTCTTCTTCCACATGTCTGACATTCGGGTATTGGAGCACGGGGTTGGCTATGGAACGTTGCCCTAGATCGTCCGCCGCCTGGCCAACACTCTCACTTGGGGCCTTTCTGAATCCGGGGCCTCGTGCAGGTTGGGACACTGCTCCCCTGACGAACCTGCTTGGAAGGCTCCTGTTCCCAGTTCCTACTCCTCTTCCTCCGCCTTGCCTTCCTATCTTCCTCTTCCTATTTTCCTTTTCCTTCATACTTTGCTCGCTGCCGGCTTCAACAATTGAGGCTTTCTGCACTAAGGTGGCATAGTCTGTCAGTTCTAACACCGCCACTCGGTTTTGGATACTGTTTCAGGACAAGCTGAAACCTTCGCGCTTTCTTCTCTTCGGTATTCACAAACTCAGGCACGAATCTCGACAACTCAGTAAATTTGGCCTCATATTCTGCTACAGTCATCTTATCATATTTCAACTCCAGAAACTTAATCTCCATCTAGGTCTCCATAAACCTAGGGAAATACTTATCTAAGAACAGTCAAGTAAATCTATCCCATGGGATCACAGCATTAGTCTCTAGGTTTCGTTTGGACTCCCACCAGTAGTTAGCTTCTCCTTTCAGCATGTAAGAAGCGAAAATGGTCTTGTGTCGTTCCTCAACACATAGTATCTCGAAGGACTTTTCTATCTCTTTGAGCCAGGCCCGTGCTTCCACGGGGTCGGCAGATGCTAGAAACTCTGGGGGTTTGAGAGATTTGAAGGCCCTAAAGGCAGTGGCTGTAGTCTGTTGGGCAACATGTGGCTGTGGTGGAATAGGCTGTTGGTTCATATTTGCTCTTAACAGTTCCATAAATTCATTCACAGGGTTCCCTCCCTGATGGGTATCCTCAGCCTCTTCTTCTACATAATCTTCTTCATCATATTCATTATAGTCTAGGTCCTCTTCACTGTCTTCATTCACTACAGGGTCAGGTTCATTCCGTTGTTGGTTAACAGATTCTGCGGGCTGTGCTCTGGTTCCTCTTCTACGGGGTGGCATTGTTCTGATAATGAAAATTTGTCAACATAGTTATAATTATAACAGTTGGATTAATTTATTCATATGTAAGCATGTCATTCATTATCTAGCATGTTTTCCCTTTTAAGTGCAATAATATGGACATCCATTTCTTAATAACTGCTTAGATATATATTTCGTAAGGCCTCCCACTTATATCTTGGGGGATAAAACAACTAGCTAAGTTCATATATGCCTGATTACAATACATTACTACTTGTCCTGAATATTGAAATGCAAATACATAAGCCGTGTACCCTGAAGGGCTAGGAACGCTATCTACTACTAGCTATCCTATCAAAATTGGTGACAAGTCACCCAGCCTTCTTCAAGGTCCATATCTAATCACTAGTCCCTCAGTCACTGTCACTGCATGTGAGGTCACACACCCTCCTCGTCGCTCCTGCCAACTTCAACTCTGCATCAACTACCGGGATGTATCCTCCAATCGCTGTCATCCTCATCTGAACCCTGGTACAGAGCTCGATCCCATCGATCTCTCTGCGGGCTATGGCTGGGGAAGCAGCTCTGAAATCCCCTGGGTATCCTAGTCTGATGGCTCTCTCAGCTGTCAAGGCCTGGCGTAACTCCGCAATGTGAGCAGATGTCGCAGTAATCTCAGCGTTAAGCTGAGCCACCATTCAGTCATGTACAACTACATGTATGGTCGCCGGGGGTGGTAGAGGTGAATCTGGGTCGCTAGAGGATATGCCGTAAGCCTCGTAGACCTGCGCATATATCCCATCCTCGTCATCATCATCAGTATAAGGCATAGGGCTCTGAATCCCTGGGGGTGGGGTAGGAGAGCGAATGGTCGGGTGAGGGTATATCTCTACATCCCTCCAGCCTACGCCATCTCCCTGGGTCATCTCAATGTCATCAACTATATGGGGATAGAAAGGCCGGTCTCCTCCTCGGAAACATCCTCAGTAGGGTCATCATTTGAGTCATCAATGGGTTGCTCCTCTGGCTCGGGAATAGGGTCATGCTCAGGGACCATAACATCATCAACAGGGTCAACCTCCCTCATAGGCTCCACTGGTACCTGACACAATAGGAAAGGTGTTACTAACTTAGAGTCGGAATTCCTTTGAGGGTAAAAACAGTCAAGACTACCCGTGTAGCCCGACGATGAACTCGACTTGAGCTCTAATTGGTTATTTTATTATTCCTATGTCTACGTATTTTATATCTTATCGTTTCTAAGATTTGATAACCTTAGGCTCTGATACCATTTCTGTGGCGCCCCAAAATCCGAGGTCGGGAATCTCGGAGGCCACGCCATCTAAACTACTACAATCACATAACTCACACTATAATATATAAATACTCACACTTTACGACCCCACACTTATCACACACACCCACACTTACAGGTTATTGTCTTGGAAATGAACCATTCATAACTAGAGTAATTCAACCATCAAGTGATAATTATTACAACCTAAAAGTGATTAAGTCTTGTCAGGGAATAACCTTTAAGTAAGGCTAGTCCGTTGGACAAATATATGTTTCTTGTTTATTACCTTACATAAGTCATACTTATAAATAAGCCGAACTTAAAACAACTGAAAACCAATCCATCTTATTAGGACTACCTGCGGTACAGCACCAAACAATCTACGGAACAGCTGGCCATTTCCTACCCATTTCCTGGCCGTGGTTCTCATGGCACGCATCTTGATTCACTATTGTGTTGTGTCAATTTAAGAAAACAAGTGTGAGCTATAATGCCCAGCATAATAATGTACAGTATGAAAATGATTGTATGATATCTTACGTAAAACATCATATATGATAATTATGTTTTATTCGAAAATAGTTTTCCTTGGTGATACACACCTTCTTATGAAAACAATTCTTTAGGGGATTTTATTATCCTGCGAATACCTTAATAGTAAGCCCAGCACCTAGGCTTGGGTTACGGTATTGCATCACAATTCCAATTGGTAGAATTTGGACACTCGTTGGAGCCACCGTATACGATGATCAGTCATAATACGATAATAGTAACCTTTTCTACTAGTAGAAAGACGACACCTTCGTATCCCGGTTATCACCCTTGCCGCATTCGGGCTACGTGTCCCATTTTCGGGTATACACATACTTCACAAGTTCCTGAGTACACAGAGTACCTTCGCCTGTGGTACTTTTGGTAGTCCATCTAGCACACATAGTACCAGAGTCTACCCCTCCCTTGTCCTTTAAAAAGAATTCTATCAATCTCGGGAACTCGAACCACGTCGAAGTTCCCCAAGCATTTTTCTTGTTGTTAGAAATAATTTATCTTACTAAGATATAAATGTATATATGTATATACGTACTTCTGAGATTTTCGGAAGAAGTACTAAGGATGTGAGTTGACCGTTGTCAACAGATAATTTAATAAGGGGGGAAAGTTTCTCCTTGAAACTATATTCAAAATATTAAATAAGTCGGGATAATATTTTCCGACGATCTGAAATATTCGAATGATTTTCCGAAGTCAGAAAGTATATTTTAAATCAGGATCTATGATTTTTAAATCAATTATAAACCCTTTAATGAATAATAAATAATTACACGATAATCGATAAATAATTAAACCTCGAATGAGTTTACTCTCTAAAATAATATTCCTCAACTAGTCTTTGTCTACGTAGTTAATAATCTTTAATGTTTAATCAGGTTTGAAATAAATAATCATTGGAGTATACTACTCCCGTAATAAAGGATTAGGTATATAGTATTTATTATTCTAACCATAAAATATAGTTGAGGGAATATGATCGTTGCGAAATCGTTTTAACAAAAGTTCAAGGTATTTTAAGGTTTCGTAAGTGGATGTTAAGTCCCTTTAAAATGTACTATTATGGACTTGTAATCATCCTATAATATCACCGGAATGAATCCCGGGTTTTCATCTTAAAATCCCGACCGACTCTCGGTCTTATAATCATACGTCACGCTTAAAGGGAATTAAATATTTTACGATATATACTTATCGTACAACATCGCTACATTATACAAAAAAGTTCAATTACTACGTATCATGGCAAGCATGGTATTTATGCAATGATAGTAAAACAATCCTTTCACAACACAACAGTAAAATGGATTTGGGTTCATAAACTTGCCTGGGTATTTCAAAGTGGAGGATGCTCCATGTTCCGCTCGGAAATCTATAATCATAAACACAATTCGTTAGGTCTCGTTCTAATTTACGGCGACTCGCCCTCTTGCGCTACTTATTATGCACCCTCTCAATCTGTACTACCCTTATTATTCCTTTAAGTCCTTATTCACATCATGGTCGCTTCATTTTTCTAAGTATCTTAGGTTCATTTTCATTATCGCCGTCGGCTCCGCTTATGGATTCTACGGTTTCTAATCGCGCAGTTTCGGCTCCGATATTTTTATAAAATTGAAAAATCATTATTTTCACTTGAAATTTTTATGGAAGTTAGGAAACTCAATACTTTACTCTCTGTAAAAATTTTATGATTTATGAACACAATTAAGTCAATCCTTTATATTTTCAAAGTACGTAATTCATAGCAGTCTTTGTCGCGTAATTCACTTTTAGTAAATCGGCCATAACTTTTGATCCGTAAATCGGAATCAAGGGATTCAAGCGCATAAACGATCCTTATAACATTTTCTATCATAATAAAGGGGTATTTTTCAAGAAAATACAGTTTACATCTTCGGGACTTTCTGCTGAAACTTAAAGTTACGATTTGTTCGTTTTAACGGAATTACGTTTACGATCGGAGTTTCGTTTACGCCCTAACTCTTAACACAACCACCAAAAATCATCATCTATTCATCAAAACACAAACTCCTCTCAAGAATGTCATGTTCTTGAGGCAACAACAATCAACCTCACATCTACTTGACTAAACATCAAGATTTCAACAATACCACTTCTAAAACTAGGTTTACAACTACATACTAAATGGATCTTGAAGATGAATCTTAAATAGAGTTGGGCCAAATATTTTTACCTTTCTTGAAATCTTGAGATGTGTTATTGAGGATGGGAGAGTCTTGTAAGTGCTTGGTATGATTTTTGGAACCTAAAACCACCATTGAAATCAAGAAACAAAAGAAAAGTTACTATTCACACTATTCACTAGTAACTTTCTTGATTTTATTTCACCCATCAAACCTTGATAAAAAAGAGATGAAAGAATTTTTTTACCTTATTTTGGTTGTTAGGAAGCGTGAGAATTAATGGGATGATTTTACCATGGCTAGAACTTGATATTTTAAATTGGATTTCCTTCTTTTTCTTGAAATTTCTGAATGGAAACAATGAAGGGGGGAGAGAGTTTTATGCTTGCTTCTTTGGTTGCTTCTAGGAAATGAGATTGGTGATATCTTATATTGATTTGATATTCTCCTAGTTTGAATCCTAGGTTTATTCCATATTGCAAATCTTAGGGACAAATCCAAGTAGCTTGCTAGCTTATAAGCTAAACTACATGTGCTAGCTTCCTTAGCACACTATTTGGCTAGCTTGCTTGATCATCCTAAGTTTAGCTCACTATTTGATAAAGTAACCATGGTTACTTTCTTACCATGGTTAGTTAGTTCGTTACGTTTATTTAATCATTTACACGTTCGCTCGGTCGCTTAAGCGTTTTCGTAATACTTACTCGTAAATGGTTCGCGACGTAATTCCTTTCATATTTATTCCTTATATTTTGAATTATCATACTTGAATATAAATCCGTAGGGTTTTAATCTTGTAATTATATTGGGATTCCCGTAATCCTTGATGAGTCATAAATATGGTCATTTTTTAAAGTTCGTTTTCTTCGAAAACTAATAGCGTTTACATACACTCATTTGGTACGTATAACCGTAATATCAACTCCGAGACTCATTTTCTCATGTACTACATAGTGTGGGCTCAAAAGTTTTTCCCTCCCGTCAGGGTTACTATTCATTAAACGTTTTACAAGGTCTCAAAAATTCGAGTTATTATAGTCATATCAGAACTTAAGTGCGGGAAGACTTTCAGATAAGGAATGCGGCTGATTTACAGAAGAAGATCGAGACTAAAACAAAAGAAGATATGCATGGAAAGAGTTAGAGGACTAGAAGACTTGTAGAAGATATCGGATTGATATATTTTAGGAGACAGAATTGTATTCCATATCAATTAGAATATATCTTGTAAATGTGTACTATATAAACACAGACTTAGGGTTTACACTAAATGTGTTATCATTATCGAGAAGATTATACATTGTAACCTAACATCTCTTAGTGATATTGTTCATCACTGAGAGAGAAAAACAGTTCATATTGTAACAGAGTTTATTAAATATACTTGATCTTTGTTACATACATACTTGTATTGAAATCGATTTGATTGTATAAACACTGTATTCAACCCCCTTCTACAGTGTTGTGTGACCTAAGAGGAATCACATCTGATAGTTGTCAAAAGAATTTTCAGATATCTGAAGGTGACATCTAATCTAGGTATCTGGTATCCTAAAGATACGGGCTTTGATCTCATTGGCTACACAGATTCTGATAACACTGGTTGTCAGATTGATCGGAAGAGTAAATCAGAAAGCTATCGGTTTCTTGGAAGAAGATTGGCTTCTTGGTTTAGTAAGAAGTATCATTCAGTTTCTATATCTACTGTTGAAACTGAGTACATTGCTGCTGGAAGCTGTTGTTCTCAAATTCTTTGGATGAGAAACCAACTCTGAGACTATGGACTTGACTTGAAGAATTTTCTTATCTACTGTGATAACACAAGTGCTATAGCAATCTCAAATAATCTTGTTCAGCACTCTAGGACCAAACACATTGATATAAGGTATCATTTCATAATAGAGCATATAATGAATGGTATTGTGGAACTTTATTATGTTTCTACAATGAATCAAATTGCAGACATTTTCACAAAGCCACTTGATGAAGTTACTTTCAACAAGTTGGTTAGGAACTTGGCATGTTGAATTTATCCAATTAATTGGAAATCA
The DNA here is from genome assembly GCF_009905375.1 of Apium graveolens. Classification (NCBI taxonomy): domain Eukaryota; kingdom Viridiplantae; phylum Streptophyta; class Magnoliopsida; order Apiales; family Apiaceae; genus Apium; species Apium graveolens. The sequence goes on from NC_133657.1 coordinate 124,146,532, forward strand.
ACAAATATAATTTGATGTGGGTAAACTTTATAACTCCAATGATGATGCTTTGAGGGGAATGTAAGTTTACATATCTATTTTAGTATATTTTCCATGTTTGTAAACTTATTTGAAGCTAACTAATTACTATACTTTACATGTTATATGCTAGTTGGTAAGTAAGTTAGAGTTTTTGAAGCAATATGTGAGTTCTTTGAATGTTTACATGTTATATGCTTTTCTCTGATGCAAACACTTATGATATTAATATTAAGTTTAGCACACACATCTTGATCCTATCATACTCTGATTTCAGATCCTGTTATAACTCTGATTGAGATGATAAGATTCTGAGTAATTATATCATGTATGATAATTGAGTTCTAGACCCTAAGTTACTTTGATAGTAGATTTCTGGGTCACTCTGATTTTCCATTTGCCATGTGCTAGAATAAATGTGTAGCATAACTAGTGAAAGTTGTTTATGTCATGAGTACAGTATAATTGGTTCAGTCTTGTTGTGACTATTTAATTGGTGCATACTTGGTGAATACACTCTTGACATAAATAAATGATTTTAATGACATTAATTGTTGATCCTGAATTGTTTATTTCTGATGATCCTGCAGTACTTAACTCTGTCATGAATATTTGATCCTGTAGTGTTAAATTTTGATTACTTTATGCAAATCTTATAGTTTTAGAACAATTCATACCCCCCTCTAAAAGATATATCTATATTGAGCTAATATGAACTGTTTTAATAATGAGTTTTGATTGGATAGTATTGTCAAATGAATTAGAAAGCATGATCATCTGAGACGTCCTTTATGAATCCATGTGGTGGTAAGTAAAGGTAAAACTTCTCTGAACCTGAAATCACTATGATGTTGATCACTAAATTCTCTGATATTGTACTTTGGAAGTTTGCGATCATCAACCCTCGGTGATTTTAGGAACTGACTATGAGCCTATCAAACCCCATAAGTTCTAACCCAAGTCATTATAACCAAACACTTCTCAAACAACATCCCTTTACATGGCTCTGATATATTCACCATATTTTGCTCTAATACACATAATTTTCTTGAGATATCAATTTGGTGGTCAGACAAAATTATCACCCGATACTGGAGTTATGTTGAGAATGAGAGAGATAGTGCCAAGAAGCACCACATAAGGAAGGAAAGGTCAACCCTATAGCTCTGTCTCTCACAAAGTAGTGAGGTATCTAAAACTTGGGACATATGTAAGCCCATCTGTATTCTCTTAAAAGAATATAGAGCTGAAAAGGCATATAAACTGTTACTAGGTGCATTCTCCCAACAGAATGTTATCTATTGAAATTCTCCTATCATCCAGAGCATCTGAAAGAGAGTCACTACCCCTTTATTTAAAAATTTCCTATGCACATGTGAGATTCACACACACTAGGAAGGTATTGATGCAGTAATTTTTGTTAAACCATATCAAGGTCAATAACAATAGTTGATTCTTGGACTATGTCACTGTTCATTATCTCTAATATTGAATTTGGATTTGGACTCCTGGATTGTTAACTTTAATAAGGCTTCATACACTTCAGAAGAAATCATTGATCCCTAATAGCATATCATTGATCATTGATTATCTTCCCAGAATTCAAATCTGGAAATGATTTTGACTTTAGTCAAAATTGTAACTTGTAAATAAGGACTCAGATATTATCTGACGAGTTTATAAGGCATAATTCTTCATGGAAGTTAAGGGATATCATGAATTCTTCCACTTAAAAGAACCCTAATTTCCCCTCTCAGAAGGAACATTTCAGAATCTCTTAACTGAGAGTTTTCATCCTTGAAGGTGGAAGGCAACTTTTCTAAGAAAAGAATTTTCTTGCAGGTACACTTGGATGTTTGGAGCTTTGAGTGAGTGACATACTGTGAGACTGAGCGACAAACACTTGAATATAGAATGAAGTGAAACACATTGTGAGATCACTAAACAAAAATTACACACTTGCACTGTAAGGAAATGGTTACCAACAATAATATGTCCAATTGGTTGTGTGATCCTAAGGTTCTATTCTGATACATTTTGAAGGATTACTCAACTAAGGGGGAGAGATTATAGAGATTTATAGAGCTTTCACAGAAGAATGGTCTTTCCTATACTAAGAAGGAGAGTTTCCAACTTTATTGTACTAAGGATTAGATTCTTCATCTTAGGGGGAAGATTATTGGTTCTGAGTTCCAAACTATTTCTATACGCTCTATAGGAAGATATGAAGATTGAAGATAGAATTTGGAAGACGTATATATCTGCAACTTTACATAAGGGAGAGAAGAATTTGTTCTCTGATGAAGCTGAAAGTTATAGAAGATGCAGAAGGTATAAGATAGCATTATTTCCAAGTCTAAAGATAAATGTTAAAAGCTGATTGAAGATCCATGTTTATGTTGTGAATTCTCCATTATTATTTGACCGTCAGGTGTAACAGTCAAATATGGGGAGATTATTAAGCAATATTGAAGTTGTATATATAACTTAATAATGTTGATTTGAATAACTCAACATAGAATAAAGGATTTGAAATAATTTATGTTCCATTAGATATAGTACGGATTGTTTATTGGGCATATACATGATAATTTTAGTAGCTGCAGTGAAGAAGACATCAACGAAGATATTTGTATGAAGTTTATTAATATGTTCAGTTAACAGAGGAATAAAGGTTGAAGTCATTTGAAGCAGTTATTATGATTAGTGTGAAGACCTCGATGATTCTATGTGAAGTTGATTATATCTGGTAGAAGACTTGACAATGATTTGAGAAGATTATAGTACGAAGTCCTGAGAGTGGAACTAGTCACCTATGAACCAGGCCATTGCACTAGTGTGTTAGTGATTTATGAAAGGAAACTAAGTAATATCATTAGGAAGATTTTTAAGTGAGGATTCATATCTGGATATGAAGGTTTCATGATTTATACGAAGACTCAAAGAGAAGACTTGAATACAGGACCACTTAAGGACTACAATACTCTACAGAATCTAAGTCAAAGCGATCACTACCTTGTAGTAGGATTCACCGTGGCCATTTTATTGTTTATCAGAAGTAATAACCTTGAAGGACAACTTAATATCTAAGTAAAGGAATTGCTCTTGACCTAGTAGGAGCATCAAGGAAGAAACTAGAGCAGGAACTATCCCCAAATGTGCTTGTATATCTCTTTGATCACAACTTAGATTTATTTTTAAGTCAAAAAGGTTCTAAGGCACTAAGTTGTGATAACTAACCTTCATAGAGATACAAGGGTCGCAACCAAGGATTTTTCTAAGGCAAACTTAGCTCCAAGGGAAAGTGTAGGTCGCAACTTAGAGGTTAGCTACTCCTGGGGTGTCTTGGTCGCAAGTAAGCTCTTCCTAGATGTAATATCCTAGATAATTCTGTAACTATTTTATAATAAATAAATAAATATTATGTGTTTATATAAGTTTAAAATGTTTATTGCCATGATATGTCATGCAGTAGTTATTAGATGTGGTCCCGTAAGGACCAGAATTTTTTTCAATTATTTGTTACGTGTTTAAAATCCAATCATATGAAAGTATACATTGTTTAGATGTGTATTTATTAGTGTTTTTATCGAGGTAATTTTGACTCGTTTTGTGTGTATTTGAATACGTTATATGTGTTTTTGGGGTTTACTGTTAATTTAGGAAATATTTCGGTTTCTCAAAAATTAACGGACTGGGACCCTCCGGGACGTCAAAGGCCACAAAATTCATGTTTACATTTTTTTAAAATCACGGGTATTTCATAGATCGATTATTTTTGCATTTTCGAAACATTCATATTTTTTTGGAAACTTTGGCATATATATTGTAATTATTTAAAAATATTATTTCATAAATTATTCCCCATAATTATTATTTTTGTGCCAAATTATTTTAATTAAGGGATTAAAACACCCTTAAATGATTTTGGGTATTTATTTTTCAGAACTTATAAATAGCTGGAGTTTACCCAGTGCGTTTTCCCTACGATTGATCATCTTCCAACCATTCATTTTCAACGATCCTTATACCAAATTGAATCCTGTGAGGAGATCGTTATTTTGATACAAACCTCGTCAATTAAGGTCGACTATTTCTCAAGAACGACGTTTGTCATTTTTGAATCGATTTGGGTTTTTCGATTTGAATGATTGTTTGATTAAACTGATGATTGAATAGATTCCTCTTAACGTTTCCAAGTAATTCATGTATAAAAAACGCGTGATTTGGTTACAAGTAGTGATAGTTCGAGTTCGATTATGAACAGTGAATTTTTTTCTCATTTTTTGGACTTGTTAATTGATTGTTTATAAGTTTTGTTGATTGTATAAGATAGTAGGGATTATGAGGATCATTTTGATATGAAATTCATTGATTTTGGTTAAGTATTGGCAATATTCGAGTTTTTGCTGGAGTTGTGGCCGGATTTTTGTTTAATTTTGTCGGAATTCGTTAATTGTTAATTGTTTGTTGTCATTATTAGTTCAGTAGTGTTTGTGGGACGGTGTTGGACAAGTTAAGCTAAAAAATCAGACGGAAAGAGCTCATTTTTTGCTTCGTCGGAGCTTGGCCGGAAGTTTTCCCGGTGGCCGGATTCTGAGAAACTTCCAGCGTGTTCTTGGCGACCCATGACTCGAGTGTCTGACCCATTTTATTTTAGTACAACCCGGTTTTGATTTTCAAAACCCTTATCCCCAATTTCAATTTTGTTTGTGCATAATTAATTTTAAAAGTAATTCAAAAATGCTTATTTTATTTCCAAAACAATACTTTTAATTCAAAAATAATTTAGTTAATTATTTAAAAATAATTAACTAAATTAATTTAATTCCAAAAATTATTTTCATTTATTATTTTCAAAAATCCAAATTTCATTTAATTATTTATAATATATTTTAATTAATTATTTATTAATTTAATTAATTGATTAATTCATTTAATCAATTAATTTTATTTGTAAATAGTTAATTAAAATGTAATTATTTATAATTAAGCCAAATAATTCCTAAGAGTTTTTAAATATATATATATTGAATATTTAATTATATTATTATTAATTGAATTTTTCGTATTTTATTCGTAATAAATAACCGTTCATTTATTTAATACGGAACGAACGCGTCTAAACTCAGAAAAATATTTCGCTTCCATTAAAAATTCTTTCGAGACATAAATTCTTTTGTATCGAAAGTTCTCTTATGTTTCAAGTTGTTCGGAGTCGGTATATGATCAAAAATTCTTAATTCTGACCCGATTTCAATTCTAAAAGTACCAAATCCTATCTTTTGACGATTTGACTTACTTGTTACATGAATTATGTGTTTATGTGTTATGTAAAACATGTTTATCTATTTTAACAATTTTAAATTCCATGATTAGATATGAACGACCGAGTAGACGTTGAGACGTATTATTACGTCGATTAAGTTTTGTTTTGTTAATTGAAATAGTACTTTTATTTATAGAATCGAGTGGCAAGGAGCGCAGTCAGGTGTTAGACTGAGTTGGTAGCCATCAGTTATAAGTTGAGTTGTTAGTGAGAAGTATTGCGCATACCAGGCAAGTATCCCTACACTATTCTAATTTTAGAATAGCTTAACGTTTTACATATCAGATTGCTTAAAGTTTTTCTGCACTATTATAATTCTAGAATAGTTTATTATTTTATATATTCAAAATATTAAAATTGTTCATAAATATTCTCGTGATGCATTACATACAGACATTCAATGATTTATTGAAATCCTTTTATTCTAGTAATTATTCTGTTAGAACGAATCTTTCATTTGATAGATAGTAAATAATTATGATATCCAGATATACTCTATACAGTGGAACTTTGTTATGAGAGAGTCGAATAACTAATTATTCTAGTTATCTCACCATCAGTTGTTGCTGTTACTCCAGACCATATGAAATGGGGAGTTAAATTGATAAGGATGTCATTAATATCACTCCTTTAATAAAAATATTTTATGGGTTGGTTACTGGTCAGCATTAGAGGCCGAGACACCGGTCCAACGGGAGCTCTTATATGAAAATGTAATATCTTGCAAGGCGAATATATGCCTTTTGGTATGCCCTATATTTACGGTATGGTTGCGGGATACTGGTGTTGTTTCGGGACTGATCATCAGGAACACATTGGTGTATGATTAAGTTTAATTAAAATGTTGTTTAAATATTAAAGCTTATATTAGCTTTTGGTATTACTCAGATATTGTTGTTCAATTTTATTCTTCAGATATATTGTTATTGTTGTTTCAAGCATAAGTTATATACTGCTTGCTGGGCATTTCATTCGCTCATACTTGTTTATTATTTTGATCTTTCAGCTAGGCCAGATCAAGTCTGAGTTCCAGGTTTTGATCAGGAGTCTTTTGTTTGTAATTAGTTTTGGTGTGCCTTCCAGGTAGACTGTCTTGAGATGATTAACTAGTCTAGTGGTTTGTAATAATATTTGAATAGTTTGTAAAACTAAATAGACTTATGTGTTATAATAACTTATGGTTTGTAGTTGTGTTTGTTCTATACTATACCCTGTGATCGATATAGTTGCATGCAAGGGGTCATATTTATTATTTTATTCCACTGTGCATATAATACTATTGAGACCAAATCATATTCTCTTAAACGCCTTATATATAAGATCAAATGGAGTAATTCAAATGGTCACATGAAATTTAGTGCTTTATTGGTAATTGAAGGGTTATCGTCCTGTAAAAGAAATGAATTAACATTTATCGGAACTCAAAAGTCTCGAAAAATCATACAACAGTAATTGAAAATTAAAGTACTGCTATTTAATTAGAAGAAGATGTGGGATCGTAACTTAGGCCTTGCTCCCGAGTTTTTATTAGGGAAGGAAGTAAGTGATAAGGATGTAAAATACTTTCATCCTAAAAATGGGATGAAAATTTTAGAATTAAAGTATGTAAAATTTACATTCATCACCTGTTGGATATATTTGAGATGTCATGTCTAATATGTTTCATGTTTAGTTTTCAGATCGTAACAAACAGGAAATATCAGTTCTTACTGGAATCAGTACTTACCGGAAGTCAGGACTTAATGTCATATCAGGACTTAAGGTCATATCAGAACTTAAGTACGGGAGGACTTACAGTTAAGGAAGGAAGCTGATTTATAGGAAAGAAGATCGAGACTAATACAAGAAGAAGATATGCAAGGAAAGAGTTAGAGGACTAGAAAAATTATATAAGATATCTGATTGATATATTTTAGGAGACAGAATTATATTCCATATCAATTAGAAGTTATCTTGTAACTGTGTACTATATAAACACAGACATAGATTTACACTATATGTGTTATCATTATCGAGAAGATCATACATTGTAACCTAGCAGCTCTCGTGATATTTGTTCATCACTGAGAGAGGACAGTTCCATTGTAATAGAGTTTATTATATCGAATACATCTGTTTTCTGTTACTTGTGTTTGAAATCGATTTGATTGTATTCTACACTGTATTCAACCCCCTTCTACAGTGTTGTGTGACCTAAAAAGTAGTATCAGGGCCTATCTATTAACACACATATAGTAAAGATCCAAAACAATCATGTCTGAAGAAGTAGAAAATCCAATCAAGCCCGCCAAAACTGAAGAAACTCCAAAGACTCAAACCCACAGTCGATATGAGACTATTAGGGTTCCCATGTTGAGACCTTCTGAGTATCCCATATGGAAAGTGAAGATGGCTATGTTTCTGGAAGCTACAGATCCAGAATACCTTGATAGAATTAATGTAGGACCATATAAGCCAACCAAGCTCTCTGTTGTAGTTGCAGATCAGCCAGCAAAGACCGTACTAAAGGAGAAAAGTGAGTATACAGCTGAAGATATCTCATCTATTGCCAAGGATGCAAAGCTAAGGCATTTGCTGCATAGTGTCATTGATAATGTCATGTCAAACAGGGTAATTCACTGCAAGACTGCAAAGGAGATATGGAATGCCTTGGAGACAAGATGCCAGGGAACTGATGCAATCAAGAAGAACAGGAGGACTATACTCACTCAAGAGTATGAGCACTTTGACTCAAAACCTGATGAGTCATTAACTGGTTTATATGACAGATTTATAAAACTCTTGAATGATCTGTCACTGGTGGATAAGGAATATGATATTGAAGATTAAAATCTTAAATTCCTTTTAGCTCTTCCTGAAAGTTGGGATTTGAAGTCAACTACTATAAGAGACAACTATGCTCTTGATGAAACTACTCTTGATGAAATTTATGGTATGCTCAAGACTCATGAACTTGAGATGGATCAAAGAAGCAAGAGACATGGGAGAAAGTCAAGGACAGTTGCTCTTAAGGCTGAGAAGGAATCCCCAAAGTGGCTGTCTCAAAGAAAAGCAAAGAAAAGGCTCTCATCATAAATTCTGATTTAAAATCATCAAGTACTGATGATGATGATTCAGAAACTGAAAGTCTACCTGAAGTAGATGTTGATGAAGAGATGATAAAATTGTGTGTTCTTATGTTGAAAGGTATCACAAAGATAGCCTACAGAAAATTTAGAAGGGGAAAGAAGTTTTCCAGGAAAAGTGGAAGTTCTGATAAGAATGGATTCAGAAAATCTGAAGGCAAAGTAGGAAAGTCTGACAGAGGAGATTACTCGAATGTCAAATGCTACAACTATGGTGAGAAAGGCCACGTATCTCCTGATTGCAAGAAAGGAAAGAGTGACAAAGGTAAGGCTCTTGTCACAAAGAAGAAAAGCTGGACAGACACTTCAGATTCTGAAGATGAGGAGAACTATGCCTTGATGGCAAATGCTGATAGCAGTTCTGATGTTGCTGAATTAAAGGTACCTCAAACAACTTATGCTTTTCATACTGATGATATTACTGAGTTGAGATTATATCTTAAAACCATGTTTATTAGCTATAGAGATCAAACTTTAACATGTGAAAGATTAACTTCTGAAAATCTTGCTTTTAGAAAGAGGAATGATTATTTAGAAAAAGAGTTAGTCATGTTCCATCAAACTCAGAAAGAAAGAGATGATGCCTTTTATGTTAGAGATGAAGTGCTAAAAATGAATAAATCTCTAAAAACTGAGTTAGAAAAGGAAAAAGAGATTATCAGAACTTGGAGTAACTCTGGCAGACCAACTCAGAATTTGTTAAGTAGTGGAAACTGGAAAGAGGGCTTAGGTTATGGAGATGATAAAAATGAAAAAGGAACTGAACAAATTGAGCCAATTATTGTTAAATAGACTACTAAGCCAAAGGTAAATCCTGTTAAGTTTGTAGCTAAAACTGTAAATTCTGATTCTGAAAAGATGAAAGATACTGAGACAGAATTTGAGACAGAGTCAACTTCTGACAAATTAAAACAGGATAAACCAGCTGAAGTTAACATAGGCTTAATGACACAGAAGCAGCTTAAAGATAAGCAGAAAGAGATTAGCAGTGTGAACAAGGTAAAAGCAGCTAGGAAAATAGGAATGGAAAGGAAGGTGTGAATAAAAGCAATAATTATATGCCTGTTCCTAATGCTCCTAGAAAGAAATGTTATAACTATGGAAACTCTAACCATCTTGCTTCTTTTTGCAGGAAGAATAAGAATATAAACTCTTTACCTCCTAAGTCAGGAGTTAAGAGTCAGTCTGCTAGGTTTAAGCCATAAAATCCTTGTTTTCATTGTGGTAGTATATGGCATTCCATTTATACTTGTAAGGAATATCATAGTTTGTACTATGATTATTATCAGATAAAACCAGTTTTGAAAAAAGTTACTTTAATTCCTTCTAGTGTAAAGTATGATGCAAAGTCTGATACTGTAAAATCTGATAAGAAAAATGTTAGCATAAACTTTGATGTTAAATCCGCTGCAAATGATAACAAACTTAATAAGGCCAAAGGATCCAAGCAAGTATGGGTCCTTAAAACTAACCATTAGTGGTCTTTGTGATTGCAGGGCAACAGAAAGAACATCATAGTTCTGGACAGTGGATGTACAGGACATATGACTGGAAATAAAGCCCTGTTATCAGACTTTGTGGAGAAAGCTGGCCCAGGAGTATCTTATGGAGATGGCAACATGGGAAAAACTCTGGGATATGGCAAGATCAATCTTGGGAATGTCATCATTGAATCAGTAGCTCTTATCTCAAGACTTAAACACAATCTATTGAGTATAAGTCAAATATATGATAGAGGTTATCATGTGGATTTCTTCGAAGAACACTGTGAAGTTATAAGCAATTCTACAGGAAAAGTGGTTCTGAAAGGTTATAGGCATGGTAACATTTATGAAGCCAGACTTTCAACAAGTACTGATGATTTTGTAATCTGTCTGTTGAGTAGAGCATCAATTGAAGAAAGCTGGAATTGGCACAAGAAACTCTCTTATTTAAATTTCAAAAATATAAATGAGCTTGTAAAGAAAGATCTTGTGAGAGGACTGCCAAAGTCAGTTTTTGCTCCTGATGGCCTTTGTGATTTATGTCAAAAGGCAAAACAAAGAAAATCTTCTTTCAAGAGCAAAACTGAGTCATCAATTCTTGAGCCTTATCACCTACTGCATGTTGATCTATTTGGTCCATTCAATGGCATGTCTATTGCAAAGAAGAAATATGCTATGGTTATATTGGATGAGTTCACAAGGTACACTTGGGTGTACTTCTTGCACAAGAAGAATGTAACTGTATTTACTCTAACTGATCATGTCAGACAGCTGGATAAGTTGGTCAAAGTTTCTGTTAAAATAATAAGGAGTGATAATGGCACTGAGTTCAAGAATTCGATTATGGAAGAGTTCTGCAAAGAGCATGGAATTAAACAGGAATTTTCTGAACCTGGAACTCCACAGCAAAATGGAGTTGTAGAAAGAAAGAACAGGACTCTCATTGAAGTTGTACGAACTATGCTTGATGAAGCAAAGCTGCCAACTTATTTTTGGGCTGAAGCTGTGCAGACTGCTTATTTTACACAGAATACTACACTCATAAACAAGCATGGAAAAACACCATATGAGATGGTGAAGAAAAAGAAGCCAAATCTGAAATACTTTCATGTATTTGGTTGCAAGTATTTTGTTCTTAAGACTCATCCTGAGCAGCTGTCAAAATTTGATCTAAAAGCTGATGAAGGAATTTTTGTTGGATATCCACTTTCCACAAAAGCCTTCAGAGTCTACAATTTAAGAACAAGGATTGTCATGGAATCTATCAATGTCTCTTTTGATGATAAGAAGATTACTGGATTTGAAGATTTCAATGATCATGATCCGCTGAGATTTGAGAATGAAGATTTAAATTCTGATTCTGTAAATTCTGATGACTTAAATTCTGATACTGTAAGTTCTGACGGTTTAAGTTCTGATGTCATTGAAACTATGGTAACAACTCTAAAGGAAGATGCACCTGTCCAGGGGGAGCAAGCTGAAGATCCTACCACATCTCAAGACTCTCGAAAAGCATTAGAACCTGTCACTGGCTCTTCAAGTTCTGATTCATCTAGTTCTAATGAGCCAAGTTCTGATAATTTTGGAAGCTCTGATTCTTCAACTCCTGAAAAATCAAACTCAAATTATGAAGTCTCAGAGAGCATAACTACAGGGGGAGCATCAGAAAATGCTGATGGAGACAGCATGGATCATGGGGGAGGATCCGGTTCTAGAGATCAACTTCCATCTGCAAGGAAGTGGACTAAATCACACACACCTGATTTAATCATTAAAGATCCTGAAGCAGGTGTCAGAACTAGAACTGCAACTTTAAATGAATGTCTCTATCATTCCTTGCTATCTCAGACTGAACCAAAGAAAGTGGAAGAAGCTCTTCAAGATGTTGATTGGATGCGAGCAATGTAGGAAGAGTTAAATAAATTTGAAAGAAATAAAGTCTGGACCCTAGTGCCAAGACCAAAGAACAGATTTATTTTAGGCACAAAATGGGTGTTCAGAAACAAAACTGACAGTGATGGCATAATTACAAGGAATAAAGCAAGGTTGGTTGCTAAAGGCTACTCTCAATAGGAGGGTATTGATTATGATGAAACATTTGCACCAGTTGCTAGATTAGAAGCCATAAGGATCTTTTTGGCTTATGTTGCTCACAAAAAGTTCAAAATCTTTCAAATGGATGTGAAAAGTGTTTTTCTCAATGGAGAATTGGAAGAAGAGGTATATGTTGAACAACCTCTGGGCTTTGTAAATCCTAAATTTCCCAATCATGTCTACAGGCTTGACAAAGCACTTTATGGCCTTAAGCAAGCTCCAAGAGCATGGTATGAGACTTTGGCTCAATTCCTTCTGGAAAGTGGATTTCACAGAGGCACAATTGACAAGACTTTATTCTACCTCAACCATGGAAAGGACTTACTTTTGGTACAGATATATGTTGATGATATCATATTTGGTTCTACAAATGCCAAACTCTATGAGAGGTTTGCAAAGCTAATGCAGTCAAGATATCAAATGAGTATGATGGGAGAACTCAGCTATTTTCTGGGCCTTCAAGTCAAGCAAAGTGAAGATGACACTTTTATCTGTCAATCCAAGTACACCAGAAATTTGGAATGCAAGATTGTTCAACTGCATCCACTCTCATGGCCACTGCAACCAAGTTAGATAAGGATACTGGTAAATCAGTAGATATTACTAACTACAGAGGTATGATTGGATCTTTACTTTATTTAACTACAAGTAGACCTGATATCATGTATGCTACCTGTCTTTGTGCAAGATTTCAGGTTGATCCAAGAGAACCTCACTTAATAGCTGTGAAAAGAATTTACAAGTACCTTAAGGGTACAGCTGATCTGGGATTGTGGTATCCTAGAGAATCAGATTTTAAGCTAATAGGTTACTCAGATGCAGATTTTGCAGGATGCAAAATAGACAGGAAAAGCACTAGTGGAAGCTGCCAATTTCTTGGAGGCAGATTGGTTTCTTGGTTTAACAAGAAACAGAAGTCAATTTCCACATCAACTGCAGAAGCAGAATATATTGCTGCAGGAAGTTGTTGTGCACAGATTCTTTGGATGATGAATCAGTTACTGGATTATGGGTTAGAATTTTCTAAAATCCCTATTTACTGTGATAATCAAAGTGCCATTGCTATGACAGGTAATCCAGTTCAACACTCAATGACAAAGCACATCAGCATTAGGTACCATTTCATAAGGGAACATGTGGATGAAGGTACAGTTGAATTGCATTTTGTTCCAACAGATCAACAGCTAGCAGATATTTTCACAAAACTACTATGTGAAGCTACTTTTATAAGATTGGTAAATGAACTTGGAATGGTTTCAGGTTCTTTCTCTAAATCTGCTTAGTTTTTGTTCTCATGCATCAGACTTTATGATCAGTATTTACAGATTGTATTATCTCTATGTAATCTGTGCTTAATTTGAAAATTCATTAAATGTTGATTGTTATCTGATGTGGATCTATATACTCTGATAAGTGTTTTGAATGTTCTGTGACTATTCAATCCAATGAGGATAAATGTGCTAGATGTTGACCTAGTAGTCTTTAACATACTAGAAATCCCATGTCTGAATTAGTTGTTCATGTGGAAACTCATTAACACAAGCAAATTCTGATATTGAGCTTAGTCAAGTTTACTTTGTGTATCTTATTACTAAGTCACAAACTAGAATTGTTATTCCCAGTGGACTAACAATGAGATTTACAGAAGGGGGGTTGAATGTAAATCTCAAAACTTTTTCAAGTTTTGAGCAGTTTCTAAGGCTAAGTGTTTTTGAGAGCAAGTGTGTGTGAATTGCTTGAAGCTAATGCAGACAGATATATATTCAAACACAAATGTAAATAATACAGAGAACTTAAAAACTTTTCTGGTGGATTTGTTGTTCCACCAAAGATGTGTTATTTCATAAAATCTGTGATTCAAAGAATTAAATCACAGCTGCTTCCTAGTACAAACTAGATGATTTTCTCTCTGGATTTTTCTAAACAGCTCTGGAAAATTCACTTCTAATTACTAGCTGCTACTTGGTTTATATATCACCAAGTTTACAAGTGAAGACAAAACTTTAAAATACAATTAAAAAGGCTCTTCACATGTTTCTTCTTCATTTCTCTATCCAATGCAATTTAGGCTTAGCTGTTAATCTTTGAATACTTCCTTGTTTGCACCAGAATGGAAATGCTGCATTTTCTTGATTCCTCCTAGAGGCTTCCACATTCCAGTTTGTCTCTGTCAACCCATGTGCCTCTGTCAGCTTATGAATTGTCACTATCAACTGCTAATGAACTAAGCATCCGTTGAAGCTTTCATCCGTTGATGCCATATCCGTTGAGGCTTTATCCGTTGAAGCTTTATCCTTTGATGCATTATCAGTTGAAGTCTTTATCCGTTGAAGCACTTATCCGTTGATGGATATTATCCGTTGAAGCTTTAGAGACATCCGTTGAAGCTTTGTTTCTTATCCGTTGAAGGTCTTCAATATCAGTTGATACTTCTTCACTTATACAAAATTACAAGGCATGAAATATTTACAATTAGCCCTCCTATTTGCATATCCACTAGTGGTCAACATGACTGATAATTTCCTACAACATCTAAGAATTACAACTTGAATCCAGAGAATGAAATGTGCTACAATACTAAACTTATTGCTAAGTAAAGCTACTCCTTCAACGGATAGCCAAGATGGTCTTATCCGTTGAGGCTACAAACACTAGATTTTTACTTAAGTGTTTTGTTTAACTTATCATCAAACTAATACACATATTCCTAACAATCTCCCCCTATTTATGTCTACTAGAACTGTAGGCATAAATTTGGGTTTAGCTTGATGATAACAAAACACTTGACAAATATATTAACTGTAATAAAGCAGAAATTCAAAAGTGCTGCAAAAATGTGTATGCTGAGATGGAATTGAAGAATTACATTGTTTTCGAGGGTGCTCCTTTAGCCTGAGCAGATTAATTTCTTTTCTTTTGATCCCTTATTTTCTTTCCTAGCCTCCTGTCATTCTCCTCTATTTGAAGTTGAAGTTGTCTGTAGAACTCAGCTTCATCTTCTTCATTGATGTCCAACTTAGATTGCATATCTTTGAGAGTTTCATTACTGGCAATCTTGAGTTGATCTTCAAGTCTGAAAAATCTTCTGACTCCTTTGTTGTCTCTGAACTCTATCAACCAATGAGGTGATTTGTGAACTGTAATTCCTCTTTCTTGAATGAGTAATGTTCTAGGCAAGGCATTGGGCTCCCACCAAGTTTTCCTTATGTTGGCAATCTTGTTGAGAATCTCAGTCTTGGCAGTCCTGGTAAAGCCAGAATCCCTTTGTATTGCTGAGTAGACTTTAACCAAGGTAGAGTAGCCTTTGTAATAACCCCAATTTTTGGAAATTTTTGAAACCCTTATGAATAGTGATTTTGCAGATTATGCTGAATGAGAAAACTTTTCATGTCACACTATGTAGGGGTTCTGTTATTGATCTTCTGGGATATTATTAGTACTCTATGTGGTACATAAGTGTATGTAAAGATCGTTAGAATCCAATTCCGAACACTTTGATTTTTCCCGGAAATCCACTAGATACGGAAAGAATTGAGTATAAGGTAACAGGATAAAAAGGATTTAAATTAAAGGATTATAAGATAGGATCATAAAAGGAATATAATGTATTAAGAAAGGTTAAGGAAACCCAAGTAATAAGATCCCGGGTATGATCCCTCAAACGAGAAACGAGAACGAAAGTTAAGCGAACCGTATAACAGATCAGCAGTCAATAGGCAAACAATTAGGAAGTTAATCAAGGAGGTTAGGGATGATGAGGTCATCCAACCAATAAGAAGAGGGCAAGTAAGGGATGATGACATCATAAGCATGACATAAGCATGACATAAGGGGAAGGAGATGTGGTTGATTTAAAACCACACAAAGTTCAAGGTTAGAAAGGTAATTAACCAAAAACAAACAAAAACAACCAAGCTAAGCTAAACAAATCAAAAAACACAAAATCATTTCATTCTCTTCATCTTGCTCTCGGCTTTTCTTCTTTTCCAAAGGAAGAAAAATCAAAATCCTAGTTCCAAGCATTGTTAAATCACAAGGTAATTATCTAAGGTTCCTTGTACATAGATATGGATATCCTATAAGTTTAAGCTTCTAATTCCTTCACAATCTCTTCCAATAAATCAAGGAAGAAGATGGTGAATAGTAACCTTCAAGAAATAACTTTGGTTTTCTTGATTTTTTATGAAAGTTCAAGGTAGCTTAAGCATAGATCAAGGCTTCCATGGGCATTCCAAGGATCTTTCATTGATTAAAAGCTTCAAGGAAGGTATATCATCTCCACACCCTAGCTTTACTTTGTATATTAGGATGATTTTGGTTGTTATGGTAAAAGAGTAGCTTAATGCTTGTAGGTTTAGAGTTTGGGTTGGAGTTGTAGTGAATTGAATGTTGAAACTTGTTGATTAGTAAAGGACTTAAGTATAGTTTTAAATTCATGATTGAGAATAACATAAATTGGAGAACTTGAGGTTTTGGGGGCTGTTTTAGTGTGATATGGATGGATGTTGGTTGTATGAATGAATTGGGATTGATTGGTGGATGAATTGGTTAGGTAAAATTTTGGGAAATCGCGTAAACATAGCCGTCGTAATGCCCGATTTACCGTAGACTGTTTTTGTTCTTAACATCAGAACCCTTGAACTCACTGCTAGATTTTTACCATTGCCATTTTTAGATAGTTCATGTTACGAGCTTCGTTTTAATATGTGGTTCGTTTGATTCTGATGTACGGTTTAGGAGAAACGGCCGTTTTAAGTAACGACGTTTCGCGAACGAACCCTTACCCCTCGCCTTACTTTGAAACATATGTTAAAGACCAAAAAGGGCTAATTGGAGTATGAAACATTTATGTAGAGTGTGTTAGGCAGTTGGTAAGACACTCGCGAAAGAATCTCCTTAAAACTCATAATGGTTAAATTATTAAAAATGGTGGAGCTGAGGGTACTCGAGCGACTTAAGTAAATCGTTAAGTGCGAAAGCGAACGTTAGGACTCTAAATGGTTATAGTCTAGTTTCTTAAGCGACCGGGGTTTAATTCCGACTTATGTTGTTGTTCATAGGTTATCGGACCCACTCTAAGCTTAAGCCTATCCGGGAGCACTCAGGCAAGTTTTCTACCCGTATAACTGTTGTTGTGATGTATATGTGTATATGCATGATCTTGCGATAAATGCATATTTGTTATTAGCAAATTCTTGCGATATATTGTAGCATGTGATATGGTATATATGCATGCCTGTTTCATATTCTTGATTTATATATATGTTGGTTCAATGCTTATAGTTGCATAATACATATGCTAGAGATAAGCGGTATTTGAGTTTACCCTTAGTATAGGGGAGCAAAAGGTGAACTTTTTCTAAAACCGGGAGGCGAGGCTCCCGAGTATAATATATATATATATATATATATATATATATATATGAATAGTTTTTAAAAACTATTAATCGAATAAGGTTTATTCGATAAACTTTATATTATTTAATGAATATTACTTGAATATCCATCTGAGGAATTATGACTCCCTTTATTTTATTAATGAATATTATTTTGAATATTCATTCGAAAGCTTATGACTCCGTTTATTTTATTAATGAATATTATTTTGAATATTCATTCGAGGACTTATGACTCCGATTAATTGCTAATTAATATTCTTTATTTTATTAAAGAATAATGTGTCGGTAATCAAACTTACTTTTGATTATTCAAATAAAGATATTACTTTCGTATAAGTATATCTTTGGTTATTTAATAGTCATTTCAAGTATAAGTTTTACAACATCTACTTCAATTATTTTTATAAAGATTATTCTTTATGGGAATTTTATTTAAATAATAATATTCAGATATTTTCTAATATATTGGGACTGATTTACTTTATTAAATCAGCATTACTCCAAACACTCTTTAAAGTGTTTTCGAGTCTTTAAAATGATTTTTAAAAGTTAGAGCGGATCCCAAAACTCATTTTTATATTTAAGATCCTCCTTTCGAAGGGGATTTAAATACTCGCTCAAAACCTGAGGGATCAGGCTCTGTGGCGTGTTTTATATTCGCAACAAGGTTGCTATTTCGATAAAAGAGTTTTTGATTACTTACCCAACACTCGGGAAGTAAAATTCTTGGAACAAGTTAATCCATTAACAGGCATCGCCTGGGAAATATTGGTGAGTTTTCCTTTCCAACTAGATACGACTTCTTGGTGGAGCCGTATCAACAAGTTTCTACTTGGGGAAAGGGGGGACGAGCTTTACGTTTCAGAGTCATGGATTTCATCTGAACTAGGAGTGGCGTAAGTGGTCGAGTAGCGCCGGCCCAGCCTTATTATATTGGCCCAAATGGCCCGGAAGTTCCGCTAAGACGGTTCATTCCTTAGGAGTCCAGTGTTCGGTTGACAAGTAAATCCGACAGGTTCTCCTCTACATGTAGAAAATGGTGGGGTTGCACTACTACGACTGATCATCGTAAGTGGTCTTCCTGGCGCGGCAAACTCCCGTAATGAGTTCATCATCCAATTGGATATTTCTGCAACACTACCCAGAGCACTTCGATAGAAAGGCTACGGTTGGGCGATTGTTGAGTGTTGGCAGGGTCAAGTTTTAAAAATGATGTTTGCATCAAATGAAGTATCTCATAACTTCATTTTATTTTGATGATATTTTAAAGATTGAATCTATTCAAGTATTATCTTGTAGTCTCATCTATGTGATGAACTTTTGAACTAATTATAACTTGAACGGTGGTAGTTCAAGTAGTATTTGGAAAAGATATAAGTATATTGGAGTATCTTGTAACTTCATCTTTTAAACTTATATCTAGTAAATGATTATCTTATGCATGTCAAAGATTTTTCAGAAAAACGTTGAGACAAGGTTAGATATATGAGATCACCTTGCAACGATAGTTTTATACAGTTATAAACTGGAACTCTGTGTATATTATGCATGGAAGAGGACTTCCAAGATTTTGAAAAGTATATATGTATATATATTGAATATTTTGCGACTTCATCGCATTAAGATATCAAACTTGGTTCATTTCTTTTGACCAAGACTTTCATGAGTACTATGAGAAGGCTCATATACTATAAATCATTATACATATTATTTTGGTGGGCTTGCTGCTCACCCTTGCTTTCTTCTTTCATCACACAACAACAGATAGAAAAGATGAACAGGACCAAGCTCCCAATTCGCGAGCGGATAGGAAACGTTCTGCAGTTTCCTATAGGCGTTGATGTCGCTATAGCTGAGGTAGGAACTACCAATAGGCTAGGCTTCAACTTTTGATGTACTAGATTTATGTATATTTATGAATTGTAATAATGGCAAAGAAATGTAAATTTATTCAGAAACCCTTTTAAGGTGTATTGGCATATAATTGTGGAATAAAACGACTTGTGATTATTTTTTTGGATATTCATCTCTGAGACTATAACTGGTGGTGTGTGTGTTTATTGTGGGGTCACAGTACAGAGTAGTTGATTATTTATTAAGATTGGGTGTTGTTAAGGGAAATATAACTCGTGACAACCCGGATTCCCGACCCCGGATTAGGGGGTGTTACAGAAATGGTATCAGAGCCAAGCGTTATAAACCTCAGAGATGATGTGATGTTAAGATAATAAGTTCACTAAGATAATAAGAACTCTTGCCAAGTTCATAGTCGGACTACCTAACGTAGTACTGACAGTTAAAACCCTTATGGGAACCCTTATAAATATCGTGATAGAAGCGTAGTTCGTTATCGTATATGGTAGCGGGACACCGAACCCTGAGGTTGAGGAGTAACAGTGCGATGATGTTTTATTACTAATTGGAGATCGGATTGTGGATCCGATAGAGCGTCCTAACGCAGGACCGGATGATGTTGATATTGAGGATGTAACGGTTGAGGATGTTGTCCTAGAAGGGATTGTTGCTGAGGAGAATCCCGTGAAGGATCCTGACAAGAATGAATAAAGGACCACTGAGGAATTGATGACCATGGTTAGGGCAACTCCCAGAGGTAGGATTGGCCGGTCACTACCAGAGGTTCGTTCAAGTTTGTAAAGATAGTAGCCCCTTTAACGCGGCTTACTCGTAAGACTGAGAAGTTCGAATGGACAGAGAAATGTGAGAACAACTTTTAAGAACCGAAGCAAAGGTTGGTGACGTTCCCTATGTTGGCGTTGCCGGATGGAAAATGAGATTTTGTGAAGTGTAGTGATGCTTCGCATAAGGAATTGGGGTGCTTCTCATACAGCACATCAAGGTAATCGCGTACGCGTCAAGACAATTAAGGGAATTTAAAATTCGATATCCCCACCCATGAGCTTGGGCTCATGGCAATAGTTTTGCCCTAAAGATTTTAGGCACTACTTGTATGGAGAAAATTGCGAGATTCACAAACCATAGGAGCTCTAGTACATTTTTACGTAGAAAGAGCTCAACATACGCCAGAGGAGGCGGTTAGAGCTAATCAAGAATTATGATTGGGAGATTCTTTATCATTCGGGGAAAGCCAATATGGTGGTTGATGCCCTTAGTAAAAAGGAGAGACTCAAGATGATAATGTCTTTTGGAGAGTTTATAAGAGATTTTGAGAAAATGGAAATAGAAGTGAAGGTAGCCGGAGCCGGTAGCGAAAAGCTGTTTGAGATTGCAATACAGTTCAAATTATTGGAAAAGAACAGATTGTGCCAGAAAAAGTGATGAATGAAGGCAGAGAGCCAATAAATAGAGAAGAGATTAATACCGAGAAAGATGATAAGGGAATAATGAGGTGTTCCTACAGAAATTGGGTTCCAAAAGTTCAAGAGCTTAAGGATGAGAACTTAGATGAGAGCCATAGTTTGAGGAATAAGATTTAGGGCAAACCCTGAATGTGATAGTCAGGGAGGTTGTCATCAAGAAAGAAAGAACCCATAACATAATAGAGTGGAAAACAAGGTTTTTAATGTATAAGATAACCCCGATTATGGGAGAAGGTTGAAACATTTCATACTAAGGAAACAGAAAGTCGAGTAAGGAAAGGAGACCCGAGACGGTACTCCTATACGAAAATTTATGGACCTGTCTAGACAGAACTTAGACTATTATCCCCAACCACCACCTTGAGGAAACAATGCGGTGAGAAATTCTTTCAGGTTCTTTAAGTCGCTAAGCTCTCAGAGTTCCAAGGAACAAGCTGACCCAGTCGAGGCAAGAGCCTGGCTAAAGGAAATACAGGAATCATTTGAGATTCTAAATGATTGACGAATCACAAAAGAGTGTTTTTGTCACTTACCCTCCTAAGAGAGAGACCACCCGCTGGTGAAAGGCCAAGGAAGGCACGAAGCAAGAGATTATAATAAACTGATTTAAGTTCAGTCAATTGTTTTCGGGAAAGTAATTCCCAAAGATAAGGAGATAGTGTAAAAGCTTTGGAGCTAGAACAAAAGCGGATGAGTATGATGAATTATGAATCTAAGTTGTAAAAGTTGTCAAGATTCGTTCTGAGGACACGAATCCAGAATGATGGGATGTTTGAAATCAATACTTATGTTGTGTTGGTTCATGAAATAAGGATAAGAAAAATGAAAATAAAAGAAACTGAAGTGGAAAGGAATATAAAGGCAATAGAGTTTGAGGAATGATAAGGGAGTTGGGTTTGAGGAAACCCTAAAGACTCGTAGCAATAGAAATAGAAAAGTATGTAATCGTCAGGATGAGGGTGATTCACCATGAGTTAAAGTTGATGATTGAAGGAATACGAGATACATATATTTTATCCCCTGTAAGTTGGGAGGATTCGAGGAAACCTTGAAATAGTTCGAAGGATAAATAATGAGACGCGGATAGACTGAGGAGACAAGGAAGTAAGAAATTAGGAAAATTGGATGAAGGGAGTGACCTTCAAGAATGTGAAGTGTAAGACCGGTGGCTCGATACCCAGAAAGGGAGACGCCAGGTATGAAAGATATCCCAACATTGAGGTGACTGTTGAGATAAACAACAAAAGTAAATAAGGAATTATTAAGAAGAGGTTCACGTTGAACACGACCAATATCTTCCAGAACATCCTTGTTATCGTTACCAAATTAGGCAAGAAAAGCGGATAACCGTTGTTATCTTTTGGAGGCCATATTGATTGACCTCATTTTGAATACAGATGTTATTGTGAAATTAGGCATATACTATCGAGGTGGGAATGATTGAATAAGACACCCTTATCAGGGATATATGACTTGATTTATCCATGGAAGGATGCATGTACCTTTTTAAAGGTGGAATTAAGGATAGAACATCGGTAACTTAAAACGAATCCTAGGGGAATGCATACAGGTTGGCATTTCACCCTTAATAGGGATAGTATAAGTTTTGACAGTATGAATTGGAAAGGATTAAGGTAATAACAACCTTTAAGAATCAGTGGAGAATTTTTTTTTCAGAAGTATATAGACAATGATTCTGGTATAAATAAATGCTATTTTGATATGCCCTGTATCTAGGGAATACAGGAGGAACGATTCAAGGATAACCTTAGAGGTTTTACAAGGAGAAAGTTAATATTCAAAATTCTCAAGAATAGAAATGTTGATAAAGGGAATATGACGTAATTATAATGATGCCAAGTGGGGCACGTGTTAAACCACGAGAAAGTATGGATCGAACCAGTAAAGGTTGAAATTGTTCAGGGCAATAAGAGCCTAAGATAAAAGATGTTCTAAGTATGATTGAGAGTCAGTCGTGACAGTGATTAACCTCTAAAGACTGAGGCAATAACTTATGGAAAAATGGTGATATTTTTTTTTTACTCATCTGATTTTAAGGAAAACATCTTCACATAAGCTGTGATTGAAATGAGGTAGAAAATTTATTTGGAGGTGGTTAAAATGACATTGACTGTAAGGAAATTTTACTATCAGGAAAGGCCAAAGAGATGGCCGACACTTTAAAGGTAAGAGGATAATTATAGGCGCTTGTGCCAAAGGAATACAATGATGATGGTTAAAGCTATGAAGGTTGTATTATGGTTTGGAAGATTGACATTTCTTCTGATGACTGTGCAATACCCAACCGTAATAGTAGTTGGTAAAGGTTTAATTCGTGTAATCGCCATGAGTGGGCTATCTATCTTAGAAGGTCCTATCTTGAGAATAATCCAGGACCATGTTTCAAAAAGGACTAAACGAACCTTTGAGTTAAGTCTTCTATTGAAGGCATATGATTAAGAATGGTATTAACCTGCTATCGTTGCTTTGATTGAAACTCTTCTGCAATTTTATCTGCTTCATGTCATGAATGTACATCAGGATCTGGAGTGTTCTTCATAAATCATGAATGGTGAGTATGTTAACTCCTTAGAAGAATTTGATACGACAGGTATGGACTCCGTATGGTTAGATATTAAGATTTCATGGAATGTGAATGATGACAGTAGGTCAGTAGTGGACCATAGTAATGCAGCAATGATTCTACGAGTAATGAGCTGATTACAACCATGAGAGTTGTATTGGAATGGATGTTGAGATTAAGTACCACTAATCGGGTCGTGGTGATGTATAAGTTATCATTGAATAGACTAATTAAGTAGATTATTTACCTATTGAATATTTATTCCTCCTTATCAATAGAGGGTCGTATGACTATACGAGGAAGGTTGCGATGCAAGCATAGAATTCTAGTAATGATGATGTCTAGAATGAGATCCCAGATTCGATTTTCAATGTCGAGGGAGTTTCAAAGGTGATTGTGTATAAGCTCGAGGAAGAGCATGGGTCCATAGAATGATGGACGGAATAGCAAAAATATTTAAGCATGTAAAATACGATACGATAATACTTGATGTTGATATATATACGTATATGATTTGTTCTCCTATGACAAACCTCTATAGTTCAGAGGTAGATTCCAAGCCAGATATTTTGTGGCAATATATTTTATATATATACAATTCTCTTTAGTTCGTTCTTTTCTCTCCTTTTCATTTCATATAAGCTGAGAAGAACAACCCTTCCAGAAGGGGAGGTATTGCCGAATGACTATCTATCTGTGTGATAGAAGCCTAGTAGGATACCATCTATTGTTTAATTGCTTGTCAAGTACTAAAGGCTGGCCACCTTTTGTACTAACTATGCGATATAACAGGTGTTCATGATCATAGTGATCTCTCAATAAATTCTTTTACTTCTATATGAAGGATTAAGCTTTCGAAGATAGAAGCAGCTGAAAAAGGAGTAGTAAAGTCGTGGTGGTATTCGGAATGGAAACACATTCGTGATACTAAGGTTGACGAGGTTATTAAAAGGTTATAGAATGCTAACGAGCAAAAGTATAACCAGTATAATATTAGGAACGGAAGGTAGTAGCGATTACGAACTGGAAAAGAATGGGTATTGAGAAGCAAAAGCTCTAATGCTAAAAGCTATAATGAGAGTCTGTGTAATAGACTTGAAAGAAATTGGAATGATCACTTAACACGGATTGAGTTTTCTTACGACAATAGATCATATGTCAGTATTGAAGTATCGCCTTATGAGATCCTTGAGGGAAGACAATGTCGATCTCCCTTATGTTAGGATGAAGTTGTAGAGCGCAAGATGCTCGGACCCGCAGTAGTCCAAAGGACCAGGGATATAATAGATCTAATCAGAGGACGACTGGTAGTAGCCAGGAAGGACATAAGAAGTATGTTGATTTGACACGAAAGGACAAAGAATAGGAAGGAGGGAACCTTGTATTGTTAAAAGTATTCCCTTGAAAAGAATTGATGGGGGTTGGAAAGAAAGGAAAGTTTAAGTCCACAAATTGTTGGACCCTTGGATATATTAAGACGTATTGGGGAGTTAGTATATGAGCTAGCCCTACCCCCGAACCTGTAGCAAGTTCATAACGTGTTCCACGTATCAATGTTAAGAAAGTGTAATTCGGATGCCAGATAAATAGGGGCATATGAGTGCATAGACATGCAACCTGGTGTAACCTATATGGAGCAACCAGGAAGGGTTATAGAGTGAAAAGGAACAAGTGCTTAGAAGAAGGGTGCTCAAACTATTCAGAGTTTGATGGAAGAACCACAATGTGGGAAAATTTACTCGAGAGTTAGAAAGTGCAATGTTAAGAGAGTATCCCTATTCATTTTCTATCTGATTCCGGGACGGAATCCTTTTAAGGAGGGGAGACTGTAATAACCCCAATTTTTGGAAATTTTTGAAACCCTTATGAATAGTGATTTTGCAGATTATGCTGAATGAGAAAACTTTTCATGCCACACTATGTAGGGGTTCTGTTATTGATCTTCTGGGATATTATTAGTACTCTATGTGGTATATAAGTGTATGTAAAGATCGTTAGAATCCAATTCCGAACACTTTGATTTTTCCCGGAAATCCACTAGATACGGAAAGAATTGAGTATAAGGTAACAGGATAAAAAGGATTTAAATTAAAGGATTATAAGAGAGGATCATAAAAGGAATATAATGTATTGAGAAAGGTTAAGGAAACCCAAGTAATAAGATCCCGGGTATGATCCCTCAAACGAGAAACGAGAACGAAAGTTAAGCGAACCGTATAACAGATCAGCGGTCATTAGGCAAACAATTAGGAAGTTAATCAAGGAGGTTAGGGATGATGAGGTCATCCAACCAATAAGAAGAGGGCAAGTAAGGGATGATGACATCATAAGCATGACATAAGGGGAAGGAGATGTGGTTGATTTAAAACCACACAAAGTTCAAGGTTAGAAAGGTAATTAACCAAAAACAAAACAAAAACAACCAAGCTAAGCTAAACAAATCAAAAAACACAAGATCATTTCATTCTCTTCATCTTGCTCTCGGCTTTTCTTCTTTTCCAAAGGAAGAAAAATCAAAATCCTAGTTCCAAGCATTGTTAAATCACAAGGTAATTATCTAAGGTTCCTTGTACATAGATATAGATATCCTATAAGTTTAAGCTTCTAATTCCTTCACAATCTCTTCCAATAAATCAAGGAAGAAGATGGTGAATAGTAACCTTCAAGAAATAACTTTGGTTTTCTTGATTTTTTATGAAAGTTCAAGGTAGCTTAAGCATAGATCAAGGCTTCCATGGGCATTCCAAGGATCTTTCATTGATTAAAAGCTTCAAGGAAGGTATATCATCTCCAAACCCTAGCTTTACTTTGTATATTAGGATGATTTTGGTTGTTATGGTAAAAGAGTAGCTTAATGCTTGTAGGTTTAGAGTTTGGGTTGGAGTTGTAGTGAATTGAATGTTGAAACTTGTTGATTAGTAAAGGACTTAAGTATAGTTTTAAATTCATGATTGAGAATAACATAAATTGGAGAACTTGAGGTTTTGGGGGCTGTTTTAGTGTGATATGGATGGATGTTGGTTGTATGAATGAATTGGGATTGATTGGTGGATGAATTGGTTAGGTAAAATTTTTGGAAATCGCGTAAAAATAGTCGTCGTAATGCCTGATTTACCGTAGACTGTTTTTGTTCTTAACATCAGAACCCTTGAACTCACTGCTAGGTTTTTACCATTGCCATTTTTAGATAGTTCATGTTACGAGCTTCGTTTTGATATGTGGTTCGTTTGATTCCGATGTACGGTTTAGGAGAAACGGCCGTTTTAAGTAACGACGTTTCGCGAACGAACCCTTACCCCTCGCCTTACTTTGAAACATATGTTAAAGTCCAAAAAGGGCCAATTGGAGTATGAAACATTTATGTAGAGTGTGTTAGGCAGTTGGTAAGACACTCGTGAAAGAATCGCCTTAAAACTCATAATGGTTAAATTATTAAAAATGGTGGAGCCGAGGGTACTCGAGCGACTTAAGTAAATCGTTAAGCGCGAAAGCGAACGTTAGGACTCTAAATGGTTATAGTCTAGTTTCTTAAGCGACCGGGGTTTAATTCCGACTTATGTTGTTGTTCATAGGTTATCGGACCCACTCTAAGCTTAAGCCTATCCGGGAGCACTCAGGCAAGTTTTCTACCCGTATAACTGTTGTTGTGATGTATATGTGTATATGCATGATCTTGCGATAAATGCATATTTGTTATTAGCAAATTCTTGCGATATATTGTAGCATGTGATATGGTATATATGCATGCCTGTTTCATATTCTTGATTTATATATCTGTTGGTTCAATGCTTATAGTTGCATAATACCTATGCTAGAGATAAGCGGTATTTGAGTTTACCCTTAGTATAGGGGAGCAAAAGGTGAACTTTTTCTAAAACCGGGAGGCGAGGCTCCCAAGTATAATATATATATATATATATGAATAGTTTTTAAAAACTATTAAATCGAATAAGGTTTATTCGATAAACTTTATATTATTTAATGAATATTACTTGAATATCCATCCGAGGAATTATGACTCCCTTTATTTTATTAATGAATATTATTTTGAATATTCATTCGAGGGCTTATGACTCCGTTTATTTTATTAATGAATATTATTTTGAATATTCATTCGAGGACTTATGACTCCGATTAATCGCTAATTAATATTCTTTATTTTATTAAAGAATAATGTGTCGGTAATCAAACTTACTTTTGATTATTCAAATAAAGATATTACTTTCGTATAAGTATATCTTTGGTTATTTAATAGTCATTTCAAGTATAAGTTTTACAACATCTACTTCAATTATTTTTATAAAAATTATTCTTTATGGGAATATTATTTAAATAATAATATTCAGATATTTTCTAATATATTGGGACTGATTTACTTATTAAATCAGCATTACTCCAAACACTCTTTAAAGTGTTTTCGAGTCTTTAAAATGATTTTTAAAAGTTAGAGCGGATCCCAAAACTCATTTTTATATTTAAGATCCTCCTTTCGAAGGGGATTTAAATACTCGCTCAAAACCTGAGGGATCCGGCTCTGTGGCGTGTTTTATATTCGCAACAAGGTTGCTATTTCGATAAAAGAGTTTTTGATTACTTACCCAGCACTCGGGAAGTAAAATTCTTGGAACAAGTTAATCCATTAACAGGCATCGCCTGGGAAATATTGGTGAGTTTTCCTTTCCAACTAGATACGACTTCTTGGTGGAGCCGTATCAACAAGTTTCTACTTGGGGAAGGGGGGACGAGCTTTACGTTTCAGAGTCATGGATTTCATCTGAACTAGGACTGGCATAAGTGGTCGAGTAGTGCCGGCCCAGCCTTATTATATTGGCCCAAATGGCCCGGAAGTTCCGCTAAGATGGTCCATTCCTTAGGAGTCCAGTGTTCGGTTGACAAGTAAATCCGACAGGTTCTCCTCTACATGTAGAAAATGGTGGGGTTGCACTACTACGACTGATCATCGTAAGTGGTCTTCCTGGCGCGGCAAACTCCCGTAATGAGTTCATCATCCAATTGGATATTTCTGCAACACTACCCAGAGCACTTCGATAGAAAGGCTACGGTTGGGCGATTGTTGAGTGTTGGCAGGGTCAAGTTTTCAAAATGATGTTTGCATCAAATGAAGTATCTCATAACTTCATTTTATTTTGATGATATTTTAAAGATTGAATCTATTCAAGTATTATCTTGTAGTCTCATCTATGTGATGAACTTTTGAACTAATTATAACTTGAACGGTGGTAGTTCAAGTAGTATTTGGAAAAGATATAAGTATATTGGAGTATCTTGTAACTTCATCTTTTAAACTTATATCTAGTAAATGATTATCTTATGCATGTCAAAGATTTTTCAGAAAAACGTTGAGACAAGGTTAGATATATGAGATCACCTTGCAACGATAGTTTTATACAGTTATAAACTGGAACTCTGTGTATATTATGCATGGAAGAGGACTTCCAAGATTTTGAAAAGTATATATGTATATATATTGAATATTTTGCGACTTCATCGCATTAAGATATCAAACTTGGTTCATTTCTTTTGACCAAGACTTTCATGAGTACTATGAGAAGGCTCATATACTATAAATCATTATACATATTATTTTGGTGGGCTTGCTGCTCACCCTTGCTTTCTTCTTTCATCACACAACAACAGATAGAAAAGATGAACAGGACCAAGCTCCCAATTCGCGAGCGGATAAGAAACGTTCCGCCATTTCCTATAGGCGTTGATGTCGCTGTAGCTGAGGTAGGAACTACCAATAGGCTAGGCTTCAACTTTTGATGTACCAAATTTATGTATATTTATGAATTGTAATAATGGCAAAGAAATGTAAATTTATTCAGAAACCCTTTTAAGGTGTATTGGCATATAATTGTGGAATAAAACGATTTGTGATTATTTTTTTGGATATTCATCTCTGAGACTATAACTTGTGGTGTGTGTGTTTATTGTGGGGTCACAGTATAGAGTAGTTGATTATTTATTAAGATTGGGTGTTGTTAAGGGAAATGGAACTCGTGACAACCCGGATCCCCGACCCCGGATTTGGGGGTGTTATAGCCTTCATTCAGAATCCTGTAGAGAGGCCAAGTTCTTTCCCCACTCCCTTTGTATTTGAACACTAGTCTTTCTGGTAGCTGTCTGTAGGCAGCTATTCCCCTTACTTCCTCCAGCTCATCCAAATAGAGTTCAATGTCTGGAAAAAAAATTATGTCACAAATGTGAACATAATCATCCTTAGAGGCTTGTTGCTTAGGCTTAGGCTTCTGAGTGAATTTGATTGAGGTTTTAGAGGGCGTTGATTTGATTCTTCTTTTCTGCTTCTTTGATGGTGGAGAAGAGGTTAAGAAGGTGGGAAATTTGATGGTGTCCCAATCAATTGGTTCCTCCTTAGGAATGATTGTTTCACCATGAATGGTTATGAAGGGGTCAGGCACAATGGGTTCAGGAATAGAAGGTAGTGGTTTGGATTTTGATAGGGTTTCTTCAGTCTCATCTACCATCTTTCTCTTTGCATTGGCCTTCTTTCGGTTCCCTTTCTGCCATTCCTCTCTTTCCTTACTTCTTTCTTCCATATCATTATCAACCATGTCCCCCATACCTTCATCTTCACTTTTGTCTTCAATTTCTTTCTTTTCTTCAGCTTGACTTGACTTTAGCTGTTTTTCAAGCTTTGCTTGTGCTCTTTTGTCAGCCTTTAGCTTTTTGGCTTCTTCCTTCAACTTTCTGGTTTCTTCCCTCTTGGCTATTGAGAATTTGGGATGTCCTTGCATCACACAGATGCTCTTTCCCTCTCTAAAGATAATAGCCATGTTCCTCCTTACAGCCACATCCATGGTCTCTTTGTGCTTTATGATACTTCCACCCAAAACCTTGTCTTCATCAGGCTTTGGTCCACTTCTTTCATCTGAGCAAGGTTTAGAGGATTCTTTGTAGAGTCCTTATTGGATCTGTTGTTGGGCTTGAGAACCATAGGTTTCAGATTCTTGGAAGAAGTCTCTCCAACCTTATTCCTCCTTGCTGGCTTGAGCTCCATAATAATTGGTTCCACCTTTGTGCTATGCTTCACAGATTGTGATTTAAAAGTTGTAGAACCAAAAATTTGTTGCATCTTTTCATCAATTTTCCTCCTTTGCTCTTTGACTTGCAATTCAGCTGCTGCTATCTGGATTAGATCAATTCCATCAAGCTTTCCTTTGATTTGAATAGTTGGAGAAGTGGTGATGGCAGGAACTAGCACTTGAGATATTTGAACTGTTGTTGATGGCTCTCTTTCCCCTTTATTCTCCCCCTTTTTGTTATCATCAAGGGTAGGGGTCAAGCCTTGTGCTTTTGCCAGCTGCATTAGTAGATTTGTCTGAGTTGTTGATTCTGAAGAATGGTGACCATAGAGTCTTCAATGATCTGAACTCTATCTTCCAACCTGGCCAGCCTCTTGTCAGCATCAGATGCTTTCCTCAGTCTCCCCAACAAATCTTGTATAGTACCATAAGGCATGACTGAATCCAACTTCTCAGCATTCTAGGATTTCAGATCAGCAATGTCCTGCTTGAGTTCATCCACACTTAGATTCTGTTTGAAATGCTGTAACTGCAAGAGATGCAGAGAGTCCAGATGAGCTTGAAGAATTGCCTTGGTACCAGCATCTGTAGTCTCCTGAAGGGCCTTCTGAATAGTCATTACTTGCTTGACCAAAGTTACACCAAACTCTCCTGGTGTAGATGCCTTTGCCCATGCCCAATCAGGTAGAGCTGGAATAGAACTTGGGCCTGCTTCTCCCCCTAAGTTCATGCTCTCATCCAAAGAATTAGAGTCATCATCATTAGAATTTACTCCAAATTCTTCAGATGGCTCACCAGCTTGAGAAGGCAGCCTGTTAACAGCAGCTTTGTCTCTGAGAAGAGATTATGAAGTGTGTACAATGTTTAAAGTCTGTTCTGCCTCCACATTGCCCTGAGCAGCCAATAATTGATAGGCTGGAACAGGGTGAGTAAAAGTGTCAGCATCCAAGGAAATGTTATCAATTACAGCTTTGTAATGTTGCTGAAATTGTCTTTCCTTTTCTGCATCATCCACTATCATTGACTCACTAGCAATGGCTGGATCCACCCTTATAGCTTATGTACCTGCCTTTCTCTCATTTTCTCTATTTTCTTGCATCAGGGGCTCCCCCTGGCTCACACACACCCTCACCCTCACCTTCTAAGGTCGCACTCCCCTCTCACTTTTTCCATGCTGGAAGAAATAGCATGCATATGGTGACTCTCAACCTCTCCTTTTGCATGGGAGTAACCCAGCCTCTCACTCAAATTATCACTCCCTTCCCTCAAACCTAAAAGTGATTGTACAGTAACCATGTCCTCTACAGTTGGAATTGTTTCTGTTATATGTGTAGAGACCATCAACGGATAGGGAGTATCCGTTGAAGTGGAAACTGATGGTATCAACGGATAACTGCTGTTAAGCTTATCCGTCGAAGAACAACCACATGTCAACGGATGAGAGATATCCGTTAAAGAAGGAAAAAATGTAGATATAGAAAGTGACATAATTGTTGAATCTGTGTGAATTGATTTTAAGTGAGGTGACACAGATTCTTCAACTATATCTGAAAGAATTGGCTGATGATCCAACAAGTCATCTAAAAGATGATGATCATCAGGTTTTGAGTGGGGCTCCTCCCTGAGTTTTAATGAGAGAGAATCAGGAAGTGATGTGAATATCATATCCACATCCATAAAGGGTGATGTAGAGTTTGATGATGGATGTGTTTCTATTATAAGAGAATGGGGATGTGACTCCACATTTGCTGGAGTCACATCAAGCTGAATTTGAGAAGGCAAAGATACAGGTGGATGTATATGTGCTGTGTGTGCCCCTTGTGTGGAAACTAGGGTCTTGGCCTTCTTCTTCCTTGAAAAGGCTTTGATTGGTGAATGTGTGGCTTCAGTGTCCCTCCCTCTTTTGTTCTGTGTCCCTGGTTGGGGACTATTTTCTATAGTTGCACCCTTTTGGGAGGATGCAACTAGGGATGTGTTTGACTCCTTTTGAACCACCACAGTCTTTTGAGAGACTGTGGCTTGGCTGGCTGGGGTACCACTCACCTCTCCCACCTTATCCTGGGGGGTTTCTTGATGTTCACCCCTCCCCTCACCACTCACACCCTGTTCACTCCCTTCAGGGTTTATGGTAGTTGTTACAACTGTTGTCTTTTGAGAGACAACAGAGGTGGTTTTCTTTGGCTTGTGTTTTGAAATTTTAGTTTTGGTGGCTTTGGTAGGAACCTGTTTGGACAAAGACACAGATTCCATTGCCACACTGGAAGGCAAAGAAACAATGGGGTTGGAAACAGTAGGAGTTATAGAAGTATTTACCTCACTTACCTGTGGTGCATTCATGATTGGCAAATATACCAATGGCACCTGGCTGTTGAGGTTCATTCTCAAAAGGTCTGCAAGGACCCTTTTCTCTTGTGCCCAGCATTTGAGTTTATTGTTCTCATTTGATATAACCAATCCTTCAGCAACATGGTTAGCCACTAACATAAAGAATCTAGCATAGTAGATGTTATGTGGTCTATTAGCTTTGTTACCTAATCTGGAACCTAATTCTAGCATGACACAGTTGCTAAAATTAAAGTACCTATCAGAAACTAGCATATAGAGCATATTAACAAGAGATGAAGTTATGGCATCAAAATTGCTAATCTTCCCAGAGAAAACCTTGATAAAGGCATCTCCAAGAAAACTCCATTCTTTCCTAAGGCCCTTCCTTCTAATACTACCTAAACTAGCAGAATCAAAAGCATAGCCTATGGAATCTAACATAGCAGATACATCTTTATCAGTGTGTGGTGTCATGGCATTATTCTCAGGCAACTTAAAGCAAGACTGTATATCATCACAGTTAATGCAATAATCCTTACCTTTGAGAGAGAAGGCAATAGTCATATATGTGGAGTTGAACTCTGCAGTTGTCCAAATCTCCTCAATCACCTCACAGTAGATGGTTGGGGCTTCCAGCATTGCATAGCTTAGTTTGCAGTTTTTGATGAAGTCCATCATCTTGTGATAATCAGAATGGGCTCCATTCTTTTCAACCAAGGCTACGAAATTATTCTTTTCATAAACAAATCCAGATTGAGACATAATTTTGACTACTGGTGCCATTGTTGTGAGTAGAGGTTGCAGAGAAAAACTTGAGAATTTTGGGAGAGAAGGAGAATAAAAATTACAAGAAAGCGTAAAGTGAAAATTAGAATTCAATGGGCTTTTATACTTTCTTGAATTAAAACGTAAGTAAAATGATTAAATGATACTTTTAAATAAATTACAGCCGTTTAAGAATAAAGAAAACTGTAGAAATTCTGAAAACTGCCTTTAATACAAATATATACACCAGTGTATATCTGTATCAACGGTTAAGTAAAAGAATCAACGGCTGTGACTCACTTAAAGTAACTGATGTGACACTTCAACGGATAAGGTAAATAGTTATCCGTTGATGATCAACACTATTTTATCTGTTGAGGGATAAAATTACCAGAAATGTATTTGTCTTTCAACGGATAATGAACATCCGTTGATAGAACAATTTTGGCTTTCAACGGATAGGGAATATCCATTGATAGAATAAGTCTTACTTAAAGCCGACTTTGTTCTTGCAGCAAATTCATTTCAGGATTCAAGGCAGATTATATAGAGGACATAAATTTATGAATAATTAAGCATACCTAGCTCACTTACTAATCTTGTGAATGTTGATTCATCAAGTGGCTTGGTAAATATGTCTGCAATCTGCTTTTCACTTGGAACAAAATGAAGTTCCACTGTACATTTTATCACATGTTCCCTAATGAAGTGGTACTTGATGTCAATGTGCTTGGTTCTTGAGTGCTGCACTGGATTTTCAGTAATGGCAATGGAACTTGTGTTGTCACAGAATATAGGAATTTTGTCAACAGTTAGTCCAAAGTCAAATAGTTGATTCCTCATCCATAGTATTTGTGCACAGCAACTACCAGCAGCAATGTACTCAGCTTCAGCTGTTGATGTAGAAACAGAATTTTGCTTCTTGCTGAACCATGACACAAGCTTGTTCCCTAGAAATTGACAGGTGTCAGTTGTGCTTTTCCTGTCTATTTTGTAGCCTGCATAATCTGCATCTGAGTAGCCAATTAGATCAAAACCAGACTCTCTAGGGTACCAAATTCCTATATTTGGAGTCCCTTTGAGATATCTGAAGATTCTTTTAATAGCCACTAAGTGAGATTCTTTAGGGTCAGCTTGAAATCTAGCACAGAGACATGTAGAAAACATTATATCAGGTCTACTAGCAGTTAAATATAAAAGTGAGCCAACCATGCCTCTATAACTTGAAATGTCCACAGACTTTTCAGCCTTGTTTAATTCAAGCTTGGTGGCAGTGGCCATGGGAGTTTTTGCAAATGAACAGTCCATTAAGTCAAACTTCTTTAAAAGATCATAAATATATTTAGTTTGACTAATGAAAATTCCACCACTAACTTGTTTAACTTGTAAACCAAGAAAATAAGTTAGCTCTCCCATCATGCTCATTTCATATTTACTTTGCATTAACTTAGCAAACTTTTTACAAAGCTTATCATCTGTAGATCCAAATATAATATCATCTACATAAATTTGAACAAGTATTGTAGAGCCATTAACATTTCTAAAGAAAAGAGTTTTGTCAACAGTACCTCTTGTGAAGTAATTATCTAGAAGGAATTTTGACAAAGTCTCATACCAGGCTTTAGGTGCTTGCTTTAGTCCATAGAGTGCTTTCAACAGATAATACACATAGTCTGGAAAGTTTGGATCTTCAAACCCTGGAGGTTGGCTTACATAAACTTCTTCCTCTAATTCCCCATTTGGAAATGCACTCTTGACATCCATTTGATAGACTTTGAAATTGGCATGGGCTGCATAGGCTAGAAAGATTCTAATGGCCTCAAGTCTGGCAACTGGAGCAAATGTTTCATCAAAATCTATTCCCTCTTGTTGAGAATAGCCTTTAGCAACCAATCTGGATTTATTCCTTATGACAATGCCATTTTCATCCATCTTGTTTCTGAATACCCATTTTGTGTCAATAGAACTCTTGTTCTTTGGCTTGGGTACCAGCTTCCATACTTTGTTCCTCTCAAATTGGTTTAGCTCCTCTTGCATTGCTAAAATCCAATCTGGATCCAATAGAGCTTCTTCTACTCTCTTAGGTTCCTCCTGTGATAGAAAGCTACTATACAGACATTCATCTTGAGTAGCCCTTCTAGTTTGCACTTTAGATGTAGCATCACCAATGATCAGTTCAAAAGGGTAATTCTTGGTCCATTTCCTTTGAGGTGGTAGATTAGCTCTAGATGAGGTTGCCTCAGTATTGTCATGATGTGAGATAGAATGTTGATTGGTTGAAACTCCCCCTGAGTTGTTGATCCGTTGAAAGGAATTGGGAGCTCTATCAACTGATGAAGTGAATTGATTATCCGTTGACAGACTGTGATCAACGGATGCTTCATTATGAACTTCAACGGATGATGCACTTTGTCTTTCAACGGATGCTGCATTGCTTCTTTCAACGGAAGCTGAATTATGACTTTCAACGGATGCAGCATTATGTGCATTATCCAAAGACAGATTTTGAATTCTTCTTGAGATGCCTTCTTCATCATTCTCATCTTCACTATCATCACAATATATCTCAATATTGTCAAATTTGAGTCCTTCATGATGTCCCTCATCTGTTAGTCCATCAATCTTTTTATCATCAAACACAACATGCACATATTCCATGACAATGTTGGTTCTTAGATTGTAGACCCTATATGATTTTCCAGCAGAATAACCAACAAATATTCCTTCATCAGCCTTTGCATCAAACTTCCCTTTGTGATCAGATTGATTCCTTAAGATGTAACATTTGCAACCAAAGACATGCATAAAGTTTAAAGTTAGTTTTCTTCTCTTGAATAATTGATAGGGAGTCATGCCTTTTTCCTGATTGATTAGAGAAATATTCTGAGTGTAACATGCACAGTTAACAGCCTCAGCCCAAAAGTAAGTTGGGAGTTATTCCCAGTGGACTAACAATGAGATTTACAGAAGGGGGGTTGAATGTAAATCTCAAAACTTTTTCAAGTTTTGAGCAGTTTCTAAGGCTAAGTGTTTTTTAGAGCAAGTGTGTGTGAATTGCTTGAAGCTAATGCAGACGGATATATATTCAAACATAAATGTAAAGAACACAGAGAACTTAAAAACTTTTCTGGTGGATTTGTTGTTCCACCAGAGATGTGTTATTTCAGAAAATCTGTGATTCAAAGAATTAAATCACAGCTGCTTCCTAGTACAAACTAGATGATTTTCTCTCTGGATTTTTCTAAACAGCTCTGGAAAATTCACTTCTAATTACTAGCTGCTACTTGGTTTATATATCACCAAGTTTACAAGTGAAGACAAAACTGTAAAATACAATTAAAAAGGCTCTTCACATGTTTCTTCTTAATTTCTCTATCCAATGCAATTTAGGCTTAGCTGTTAATCTTTGAATACTTCCTTGTTTGCACCAGAATGGAAATGCTGCATTTTCTTGATTCCTCCTAGAGGCTTCCACATTCCAGTTTATCTCTGTCAACCCATGTGCCTCTGTCAGCTTATGAATTGTCACTATCAACTGCTAATGAACTAAGCATCCGTTGAAGCTTTCATCCATTGATGCCTTATCCGTTGAGGCTTTATCCGTTGAAGTTTTATCCATTGATGCATTATCAGTTGAAGTCTTTATCCGTTGAAGCACTTATCCGTTGATGGATATTATCCGTTGAAGCTTTAGAGACATCCGTTGAAGCTTTGTTTCTTATCCGTTGAAGGTCTTCAATATCAGTTGATACTTCTTCACTTATACAAAATTACAAGGCATGAAATATTTATAATTAGCCCTCCTATTTGCATATCCACTAGTGGTCAACATGACTGATAATTTTCTACAACATTTAAGAATTACAACTTGAATCCAGAGAATGAAATGTGCTACAATACTAAACTTATTGCTAAGTAAAGCTATTCCTTCAATGGATAGCCAAGATGGTCTTATCCGTTGAGGCTACAAACACTAGATTTCTACTTAAGTGTTTTATTTAACTTATCATCAAACTAATACACATATTCCTAACAAGAATCTTGTTTCTTATCTGTCAAATACTGATTTCAGTAAATCTTAAGGATGAACTACATGCTGATAAGCCTCACTTATCAAAAGAAAAGAAAAGAAAAGAATAAAAGTCAGGTACTCCTTTGAGATCTAGAGTAAATATGTGGAAGGGAAGACCCAAGTGCATTGCTGGTATTAAGTAATATGCATTAGAAAAGCAAATAAATTTTCTTGGTAACTTTTCACATTCTCTGATTACTGGAGAAATACTCTGACAACAGCATAAATTCTGATAAGCAGTCGTGACTCACTTACACTGAGAAGCCACTATAAAAAGGAATTTCAAATGATGCATAAAATAAGCACAAACAGTTGAGGTGGACTCATGCATAAATTAGTTCTATAGTAGACTTCATGATTGATGACAGATTTTAAGCACTTTTCTTAGTTATGCCTTATTTCTAAGATGTACTGAAGTTTATCAAACTTTAACCTTTATCTGATATTTTGCTGAATGCACACACTTTCACTCCATATGAATGATGAAAATTAATGTAGTGATTATGTTGTTTTTGACAAACAGTTAAGTGTCATTTGCATAATTTATGAGGACAAGTTCTGATGGAAGTTCTGATGATTAAACTCTGAAGAAAACAAGTCAGTCTTTGTACGGAGAATTACAGATACAAACATTCCCTTATTGATTACAGAAGCCAAATTCTGATGACTGGTAAAATCTGATATAAGTTCGGTTCCGATATTAAATCCTGATGGAATCTTTGATGCTTATGTGGCATTTTTCTTTACTTGACTTATTTGTGGTAAAATCTGAAACAGTCATATTTAAATCATAATATATTTGGGTAAAATAAAAATAGTCATAATCATTATGGGTTAATGGTTAACGTGTTGGTCCTGAAAAACTGCATGTGCACGGTAATTATTGCTTATTTTACGTGTCCATTAACTCATATTCTAACCGTTTACTGACTGTTCACATGTTGTCAGGTGTAAAGTGTATTCCATGCTTCAAAAATATAACTGTTGAGTGGAGAGAGTATATATATGGGAGTTAAAAGATTTTCTAATCTTTTATTTACTTTTCTATTCTTAATCTCTTTTATTCTCTCTCTCTCTAATATTCTCTGAAGCATTTTCTTACAAGACTTTTATCAAACACCTTGCAAACACTCTCTCTTTCTCACTTAATTTCTTACAGAGATGGCACCAAAAGACGTGATTTTCAATGGATCTAAGTTTGTTCCCAACAACTACTCGTCTATTCTTAGCAAGGCTGAAGCTCCATCGGAACTTCACTTCATTCAGGAATTTCTTGCTAATTCTGATATTGGGTACGCTCTGACCCAACCTGACGCAGTCTCTGGAATCCAAGTGCTGGAGTTTTGGAGAAGTGGAGTATATGATGATGGTGGTGCTCAAGGGTCCCCAAGTATTATCTTTTTAACAGGGAAGGATGAGCATGTCGTGATATTGGTCACGGTTCAACAAGCACTACAGCTGCCTGAAAACTGCGCTTATTCAACTGTTGAGGAGCCAGTTCTTCAAAATATGATGGTCAGTCTGGGGTATGAAAAGACATTGGCAAAGCTGGGTCAATTGAAGAGATACAATATAAGGAGGGAATGGAGTTTCTTCTTTGACTGCATTACAAAGACCTTCGCCAACAAATGTTCTAATTTTGATGCAATCCCCATACTCAGTCAACAAATCGGGTATGCTCTCATTAATCAAACAGATTTTGATTATACAAGTGTTGTTTTAGGTTTTATTGGGGATAGGATGACAGAAGATAGGAATACTATCTATTTTGCTAGATTCTATCAGCTTATTTATAGTTTTTGTTATGATGATAAACCCCAATATTCTAGTGAATTAATTTCATCTTTTAGACTAGCAAAAAGAGCTTTTAATGACTTATTATCTACTGATAATAAGAAGGCTGTGTTAAGACCCCTCCGAGTTCCTTTATCTGTCAAACAGGCCTTAATAACCTATGATCCAGTTACATATACTGCATTATATCCTGATGTTCAACCATTCGAACCTCAACCATCAGCTCCTACCACAACTACCCAAACACCTCAAACTTCTCAACCATAACCAAAATCTACCATCAGGACATCTATAAAACCAACTAAATCATCTCAACCTGAATCATCAGCACATACCATCAGACCTCCATCTTCCAAACCTTCTAAGAGGACAAAGTCTGTTCCTCGACCTCCATAAAAGAGAAGGAAGATGATCCTCAGAGATGAATCTGATAGTGACGATGAAACTATTGAAGCACAAGTTCTTACATCAGAACCTGTGATAAATGAAGCTGAGAATGTAACTTCTCAGAAAAAAATAGCAGCTCAAAGTTCTGATACTTTGACAAGGAAATTTATAAATTTTGATGCTGCAACAGCAACTCCTTCTTTGGAAAGGAGATTGAAGAAAATAAAGGCTAGGAGGTATTTGGTTAAATCTTCATCAGAAGATAGTGAAGAAGCAGAAGAAGGGGATCAGGAATCTCTGATCTCACAAGAACCAATCATTATTGAAGCTCTGACTTCTCCAGCTCAAGCCACAGACACTGTTACTGTACAGTGGTTACCCCTCCTAACTCTCCAATAGAAGCTACAGATGATGCTAAAGAACAAACTGACAACTCTGAGATAGATATTCACAATTTGAATATACCTCAAGTTCTTTATCTGGAAGCTCCAACTACTGAAGCTCAGCCATCTACAGTCAAATCTCCAATCTTAGATGCTGAGATACCATCTACATCAAAGAGACCATCTCTGGAGATAAATTCTGATGATCAGAATTTAGATGATGTTATTCTTGAATCTCCAGTGGCATCACACACTCTTGTACTGTCAGAAAATGATGAAACTTCCTCAAGTTCTGGAGACAGTATTTTTGTTGAAACTCCAGTTCCTATTCTGGGAAAGGAAGCTTTGCTGAAGAAATTTGTTAGACGGGATGCTCCTGTACCTTGGGAAGAAACTCACAGGGGAGTTGAGTGGACCAAGAAGTGGAATAAATCAGATTTTATTCCATGCACCAAAATTCTGACAGAGCATGTATCAAAAGTTGATGAGTTATTATCAAATTCTGATTTCAAGACTCAACTCAAGGTTACAGCTATGAGTATAAGAAGTTTTCATGGTCTACATTCTATTACTCATGCTAAGGTTGATACTGTGGCGCCCTCCAAACCCGGGTCAGAAGTTTGGGGTCCACACACACACCTTAATTATAACCTGCTTATAACAATAATAAAGATAATAATAATATATGCAGTGACCCTACTTACCAACCACCACGGACCGCAACAGGTTAAAGTATGCACACAAGCCAAACACACTAATATATTACAAACCGTTCAAATCCCAACTATTTCAAACTCAAACCGAGTATTAAACATTATTACAAACTTTTACAAACTTAAATTATCCCAAAAGAAGCCTACTAGCTCAGCTTTCTCAACCTGAACCCCTAGCTCTCGCGCTGGACTGGAGATCCTTGCTACCAACTGGTTCCTTTTTAACTGGAAAGAATATAAACAACATCGCACAAATGAGCTAACTAGCTCAGCAAGTCACAATGACAAAACTGAGAATAATGATCATCAGGTGAATATGATTATGATATCAAGTGAGCAATGGATTATGATTTAGAATTGGATATTATACTTTTAATTTAAAAACCAAGGTTAGGCTGCTGATCAGTCACGCACTAACCCCGAGCAAGGCACACAGCATTGCTCTAACTACTGGATCCAAGGCACACATTGGCCTAACTTGACCGTTATATGGTCTGACCACGAATCTGGTCCACAATTTTATAAAAACAATCCAATTCTAACATAAGAACAGAATATGCAATAATAAACAATAACCAAAATCATTAACAACAATAAATGTTTAACAATGAAAGGGTTTCAATCCTTGTAAGGATCAATAAGGCAATTTAAAAGCTTGGATGCTGGGTAATAAAAGAATTGGATAACAAAGGAATCAACATTTCAGGGTTTCAAAGATTTAAGCTTTCAAAGCATAGGATACAATGATTGAATGTACAAGTAATTCAGTTCAGTGTTTGGGATTTTGTTTACATGTATTTGTGGAGTAATATCGTATACTTGAGATTTGTGTTTAGGTATACAACAATCAATGGTCTAGAAAGAATAAGGTTTATGGCTCAAGAACAATAACTGAAATCAGAGTTTAGGTTTCAGTGCTTCAAAGCACTTGCAATATCAACAAGACTATCACGTATTACAATATTTCGAGAAAGTTCGGAATACTTGCCTGTAATTAGCTTACTACACTACACCCGCTTCCAATCACAAGCGTCTTACTCCTCAACTATATGTTTCCCTTTCCTACATCTTGCCTCTTCTGCTCACATATCATAAGCATCTATCAATAATTTACTCATGGAATTCTATTCAACACATACTTCTATCTACCCTTCGTTTTACCCAAATCCGATTAACGGATTGAAAGTTATGCAATAATCAAGTAAACACAGAATATATAGACCGATAGTCAATTAACAAGTCACATATAGCATATAATACATCACATAATCAATGATATATTATTTATAAAGAAGTCTCGGGTCATAAATAGGCTTTCTGGTATTTAAAATGATTTTTAAAACATTTTTCGGAATTAAAACGGGTCGTTGGATCAATTTCGGGTTAATAAACAGGGTTTGGTTGGCCAATTCTGGCTCCGAAATAATTTTAGAATAATTATCGAGCCTTGGAAATAATTTAGAATAATATTTTAAAGCTCGAAACTATTTTTCAGAATTTTTAAATCATTTTTAAATAATTAAATCTAATTAAATAATTAATTAAAATCAATTAATAATTAATTAAATCAATTAATCAATCAATTTTCGAATTAATTGACCAATTAATCAATTAGAAATTAACTGAAATTAATTAACTAATTAATTTAGATTTATTTGTGAATTAAAAATAATTTTTAGAATTAAAATAATAATTTTTAGAATTTTCAGAAATTAAAAACGAATTTTTATAATAAAAATAAATAGGAAATATGATTTTTAAACATTTTTAAAACAGAAATCCAATTTTTGCAAGGTCTGGAAACTACAGGGACCAAACTGCATCGTTTTCAAAACTATAGGTACTAAACTGTAATTTTCCAGGGGGTCGCCGGAAAACAGTCGGGGATGGCCGGAGAACACGTTCCAGGGATGCTTAGGCCACCATCACCTCCAGATCACATCTACACAACACCAGGAACACAACCATGCAATCAATTCATCCTAACAATCCCTGAGTTGGCCGGAATTTGGCCGTGAAATTTTCCAGTTTCCGACGAACATCGGAAAACTTCAAAACACAACTCCCTTCTCTACAGACCTCGTTGGTTCATGAAACTTATACGACTAGATTGCAAATTTCACAGAGAACACAACCCACT
This sequence comes from Apium graveolens, assembly GCF_009905375.1. Taxonomy (NCBI): domain Eukaryota; kingdom Viridiplantae; phylum Streptophyta; class Magnoliopsida; order Apiales; family Apiaceae; genus Apium; species Apium graveolens. The sequence goes on from NC_133657.1 coordinate 124,189,549, forward strand.
ATAACACAACATCAATCTATCACAGAATAAGAAACCCCCAAATTTCAATTAAGAACATTCATACGGGTTATAAACCCTAATTTTAAAATTCGAAAATCAAACTCAAATTTGAACATGTTATTGAACTCCAAATCAGACGTATGACATATGAAAATCATCAGGAAAACAAGCTCTACAACATGCAATCATCAAATCATACAAACAATCATCCGAACGAAAATTCATATTTTTAATAAAATAAATTCGAAAATAAATAAATTTTTAGAAAAATAACCTTGATTTCTGCAGGTGTATGGATTACAGAATCTGGTAGAGCTCTTCAAGACCTTCAGATTGGTTACTCGAGCTTTCCAAACCGAATTCAATAACACCTCCAAATGCTTGTTTGATTCTTAGAACAGTTTTAGGAAATTAGGGTTTTTCTCTGAAAATTATATAATTATCTGTCTGCAAATGATTTTGATACGAAATAAAATACGGTAAAAGGCTATTTATAATTACGGAAAATTAGTATCCCGTTGGATCATTCCGGATATAAAACGGTACGTTTATTTGTAAAAACTGATCCAAACGGTATCGGTTTTCGGGATAATTATCCAAATCAGTACAATTTGTACTGCGGTCTTGGTCTCAGAGCCTGGTTACACGTATTACGAAGTGATAATTGTGATAGTTTAATGAAAAGCTCCCGTTTATCGAAAATACGGGTTTTATTGATTTACCGAAACGAATATTGTATCGAAAATGTTGCGCCGGGACCCGCGCAGGACAAACCGTACGCCGGATCGAAAAAGTCGAAACATGGAATATGCTCGGAATATTACAATTAGGTTAGGAAGGAGTTCTCGAAAGAGTTTCGGGTTCCAAAAACGTAACAACGGTTGGTTCCCGTTTTTATAAAATAGATTTTAATTACCCGGAAAAAGATTTTAGAAATTTCAGATGATTCTTATAAATCCATAAACCAACATAAAAATAATTAGGAAGATATGACAATTATCTATATTTTATTTTGGACATATAAAAATTAAAATACTCAATTAATATTATTTTTGAATAACCAAGTACAGATAACCCTTTAACAATTAACTCACAGAATAGATACTGAACACACATAATAATTATATAATAGCAAAAATAATTACACGATATATCCCGGATATTACAGATACACTCAAGGAACAAGCTGATAAGCTAGATCTACAGCTCAAGCTTGACAAGAATAGGTATGTCAGACCTACTCTTGAGAAAATTGAAGCCATTGAGAAGGTTCAAGAGGAGCAACAGGCCCAAATTGCTGAGGTTCTGGTTAATCAAGCTTCTCAGAAAGCTCAATTGGATGAAATCCAATCTTCAGTTGAACGTCTTCTCTCTCTCTTACTTCCTGATGATGCCAAAAAGGGGGAGAAGGTAGTTAAGTCCAAATGCTCACCTACTCAAGTACTGAAGAAGAAGGATGATAAAGGTGATGACCAGGGAAACTCTGAAAAGAGTAGAGGTCAAAGAAAAGTTCAAGAAAAATCTTCTATACAGAACAAGTCAAGTTATGATGATGTAAATGCTCAAAGTCTAAAGTCAATTGCTGATAAACAAAGTCTAATGTCAAGTTCTAATATTCTGATTCAGTCAGGATCAAAAGACTCTCAGAAGTTTATGCAAACTATGAAGCTAAAAGGGAAGGAGACTACTGTTTATTACAAAGATAGCAAGAAGATTATTTCTGAAACACAATCCAGGAATGGATTTAGAAGCTTTCAAGGAGGAAGAAGCTAGATTTACAACTGAGAAGACAAATCTTAAGTCTAAAGCTTCTGATGCAAAGAAGCTTCCAAGGCCTAAGGAAAAAGGCATTGTGATCAAGGAAAAGTCAAATTCTGAAATTTTAAAGTTCAAGACTAGATCATAGACTGAGAGTGATCCCAAAGACAAAGGGAAAGGAAAAGTTGATGAACCAACCAAGTCACTGGAGATAAAAATTCCTCAAGTTCGGATGAAAACAGTGTGCAAAATGGTTCAAGTAACTGGTGATAATCTTATTGAAGATGAAACTGTTCAAATTCTGAAAAGAAGAAAGATAATTGAAGAATCTAAAACAACCTCTGACACTGCTCAAGTTGTTCAGAATGAAGGACAGCAAGTTACAGAAGGAACAGCAAATTCCGATCAAGCTATCAAGACATCAACTACTGACAATGTTCAAGTTGATTTGAATAAAATGACAATTACTGATAAGAAGAAGCTGTTATGGAAGAAAGCTACTCCAGTTGAACCAAAATCCAATCTCATGATTAATCAACTCGCTATATTTGGGTTGAGAGCCAAGCAACCTAGAGATAGAGCTGGATTAGGTTCTGACAAAGAGAAGATTCAAACAGGAGTAGAAGTTACTCTAAGAGATCCTTTCATGTTGACAGACAAACCATATGAACAAATCAAACAAAAGCATCTTGACAAAGTGTTGTCTGCTCAAGTTGTGATAGATGCTCATGATAAGGAGAATCTTAAAGAGAAATTGATTTTATTTCTCAAAGATGGAAGGACTTATAGACTAGCTGATACTGATGTACTAAAGAAGTCTATCAAAGAACTTCAACATATTCACTATCTTCTGGAAGTAAAATCTGATGTTACAAGAAGATGGTCAAAATATATTTTGAAGGCTATAAGAGATCTACTCAGAATCTCTGGTACAAAGACTTCTCATTACAGTCCAATGATTACTGAAGATGATGGAAGAGAAATTCCTATGCTGAAGAATTCTGCTAAGGTGGAAGTAATTCTGAAAGGAAAATGCTTATGTTATAATGAAAATTCTTCATATCCTAAAGTTATCAGACTTGGTGATAGACTTGAAAGAACATCCATTCAAGCTCTCAGAACAGCCATTTATCAAATTGGTGATAGTAAAGAAGAAGAACTGATGCAGGTTAAAGCACAGTTAGTTGTGAAAGAGATGTGTCCTAAGTCCAATCATGTATGATGATTTAGGAATAACTTTTATGTAATCTGTTTTAATTTCATTGATATTAATAAAAGACTTGTTTTGGTTTTATTGCGGGCTTTATCTATTTAAGTGTTTAAATAAGATATACCATAGTTTAGAGTAAAGCTTTTTATGGATTATGATGAGATCATAATAATGAGACCTAAAAGATGATAACTCTAAACTTAAATATTTCTTGGTCGTAGGATTACTAACTGGTAATTAGTAATCCGCAAAGATCGGTACATACTATGCTTGCTTCATTATGAAGGATGTCTGTTCTCATAGACATTTGTGTGGTGACACTATAGCTAGTATGTAGGTGCTTATTATAGAATAAGTTCACTGAACATGACTCACACAGCTGAACAACTGATGGAGTTCACTCACGTGTCAGCAGATGTTCACATAATGATAGTTGTACAAGTATCCTTAGACTTGAGGTCATCATAGTCATCTTGTGTACACTGAACTATGATTTGGTTTAGTTCTTAGTCTCCAAGGATAATTATAAGGGCTCTACTGGGTATAGGAATTTGTACACGAAGATAGTGTATGATCAATAAAGGATCTACCCCTTCCAGTGAAGGAAGAGAATGTTCAATGCTGATCCACTTATGCTAGTTCAGGAATCTCTGGCCAAAGTGAATGAAATTAGAAGGCAGTTTCTAATTTACATTAAATAGAACTAAGCATAGTGAATGGGAAAGCAAATGATTAAATAAGATAGGCTTGACACAAGTTCCATGCCTTGTATTTAATCGTGACATTGCAGGGTAGAAAGAATTGATTGTATAGTAACTACTCACTGAATAGGTTCTTGGTCATCTGAGCAGTGAATTCGTATTATCCTGATAGTCGCGATATGCTGAGAAGTATCCCTCACGATGTAGAATAAATATGATTAATTTATTAATTAATCATATTTAATGAATTAGAGAATTTATATAAATAATGATAAAATAGTTTTATTATTATTTATTTCTACTACCGGCTTAATATTGAACCTACAGGGTCACACCATAAAAGAGAATGATTTAATGGTGGAGGAATTAATTAATAATGGCTGGTAATTATTTATTTATGAAATAAATAATTAATTAGCAGATTTAATAATTGATTAAATGAGATTTAATTAATTTTTAATATTATTAATTAAGAATTTAATTTTGGAAATTAAATCAAGTGAGAGAATTAATTTTCTAAAGTGTTTAGAAAAGGGATTAATGATTAAAAGGTGTTTTAATTATTAGTTAATTGGTTAATAAGAATAACCAATTAAAGGGTTAATAATAATAATATTTTATGGAAAATTTTCAGCTAAAAATTTTGCCTATAAATATACTATTATAAACCCTATTTGCCAAAAAAACCCAAGTAGAACAAGAGGGAGACAACTAATTCTCTCAACATCTTCCTCCTCCATCATATTGTTCTCTTGGTGGATACCGGTGGAGTGTTCACAATTGAGGAGCAGCTGCTAGGGATTTCCGTTCATCGTTCTTGGATCGCTATTAAAGACCTCCATCTTTCCATTAACGTAAAGCTTCTTAAGGTAAACATACTGAACTACGAATTAAATATTATTTTTCGTATGGATCCTGCGGAGGGTTTCATTTTTTTTTAAGATTTAAATTTATGTTTTCGTTGCGTTTATGTGCTAAAAACCCTTCAATGGCATCAGAGCTACTTGCGAAAAGTTTTTAATTCATTTATGTGTTTAATTATTTTCGATATATGAGCATGTACGTGATTCGCCATGATTTGATGTTGATATAATATGCTTATATATATATGGTTTTGAATTTATGATATTCATGTGAGTTGTATAATCATAAGATGATTATTTAATCTGTATATATACTGATATATACATGATTTATGTTTGTTCTAATTATGAGAATCATATTAGATACGGATTCTGAATTGGCTGCTGCAGATTTGCTGAAATCTGGGTCTGGTGTCCGATTTACGCAAACGAATACCCTAATCCATAGGTAAACGAGTGTCTGAACAAAACTGATAGCTAAACCTATCAACGACTCATCTGTAAGGCGTTTGACATCATTTACTGCCCGTAAACAGTGATTCTTGTTTTTCTGATTTGATTCTGATTTTTCTGATTTTTGTCATATTTTTTTTTATGATTAGATCATGGATAATATGATATGTTAAGTTCAGATTATGTGTTTTAACATGCTTTTATGTGTTGTATGAGCATGGTGGATGGTTATGGCCTTTCGACCTTAATGGTTTTGGTTTTGGTTTTAAATACGACTTGCATGTCGTCAATCTTTGTAATCATAAATCTCAAATGTAACTCGAGTTATTCTTGTAAGTTCATTAGATTAGTTTTACTTTCAATCTATGTAATGTAATTGAAGACTCAAGAAGGCTATCCAATGGAGGTGATACAAAGAAGAAGACGAGGCATACAAGAAGTCTAAACAAAGAAGAAGACTTATGTAAAAAGTAGTTGTATTTATTTCCATCACCATATTAGATTGACCTTGATCTTTATCATGAGCTTGATAAAGATCACATAGGATGGGGCCATAACCAAACACATTTACTTTATTGCACTTTATATTTACTTGTTTATTTAATTTTATATATGAGATATATGCCTATGTTTACCATGCGATGATAGATTTAGGTGAACTTAAATCAATATAAGGCGTGCTCTAGAAAATCTAGAATAGGAATCGTTTCTTGCCTTAACAATAATATTATGAATACAATCATGAGATTCTTGTATTTATGAAACACGTAATTAAATATGAATTTTCAATATTGAGAGAAAGGATGATTCTGTCAAAAGCAGATTTATATCTGTAAGAAAGGGGTATTAAGTGACGCCTCTTGACAATGCTCCCCCCGATCTGGGAATCATCTGATTATCGATTATTGATTTGAAATATTTAATTTAAAAGGAAGAATCTCTTTATAATATGATTATGATTGTAACATAATATAATCCCTCTAAAATTAAATAATATCATGTAGTAATTGGTCAATGACACAACGGGCTTGTGTCGGTCATAGCCTTCCAATATGGTAGAAAGTGGTTCTTATTTTTAAATTATTGTCGTTTCGTGCTACAGCCGAGGGCTTTGATTTCAAAATAAGAAATACTTGTCTATTACATAGAGATGTGTACATTGAATTAGAATCTAAAGGTCGTTACGTGCTACAGCCGTGGGCCGTTGGAGACTGATTCAATTGTACGAAATGTTGGGTTAGACTTGACTTAGAATATTGAGTTTGTCGTGCTACAGCCGTGACTCAATTATTGAAGAGGCTAAAGTTTTATTAGGGAATAACATAAGATGTAATTGACAAGATTTGTCTGCCTATTGAACATCACATGACGTTTCGTGCTACAGCCGAGGTTGTGTGATGGAATGTAGGATCCCTATTCCCACTAGCATTATGAATGCTTAATTTTCACTTAGGGGTTGTATAAATTAGATAAACTAGTGGGAGCCACTTATGAATAAAGACTCGATTCATATAGTGTCTTGAAATGAAATTGAATATTTGCTAAGTATTGTTATGTGTTCATCATTTACAGATTTACTATATTCGTTATGTCTTCTGCACTATCACTCCGGAGTATACTAGATGCTCACAAGTTGACTGGTCCTAATTTTGCTGACTGGCTTCGAAACTTGAGAATTGTTCTCAGGGTTGAGAAGCTGGAATATGTGCTTGACTCACCTAAGCCTACTAAACCTGCTAGCGATGCACATAATGATGAACATGTTGTGTATCGTAAGTGGATAGATGATGTCGAACAAACTGTTCGGTTGTAGGATGTTTGAGGGATCATCTGTGAATGACCAGGTACTTAAAATGATCAATTTGATTAAACGTCTTGGACAACTTGGTTTTGCCATGGATGGGGAGCTGAGCCAAGACTTGGTCTTGCAATCACTTACGAGTTCGTTCTCGCAGTTTGTTGTGAACTTTCACATGAATAAGCTGGATGTCAGCCTGCCTGAACTCCACAACATGTTGAAGACCGCGGAATCGAATTTCCCCCTAAGAAGAGTTCTGTTCTTCTAATTGGTGAAGGTTCCAATCCTAAGAAAAGGAAAAAGAACCCTTCCAAGAAGAAGAAAGTAGGTTAGAAAAAGCCGGTTCCACCAAAAGCTGAAGACCCCAAGAGCAAAGTTGTTTGCTTTCACTGTAACAAGGTGGGGCACTGGAAGAGGAACTGCAAGGTTTACCTTGCAGAATTGAAGAAGAAGAAGGGTAGTGAGACTACCGCTTCTGATTCAGGTATGTTCATGATCGAAGTTAATATGTCACTAAGTCAAATTTCTACTTGGGTATTAGATACCGCATGTGGTTCTCATATTTGCAATTCGTTGCAGGGACTAAGGAGAAGTAGGACTCTTGAAGAAGAGGAGGTGATTCTACGGATGGGAAATGGAGCAAGAGTTGCTGCTGAAGCTGTAGGATCATTTCATTTACATATGCCTACAGGCAAGACTATTGTTCTAAATAATTGTTATTTTGTTCCCTCGATTGTGAGGAATATTATTTCTATTCCATGTTAGACTTGGCTGGATTTTCATTTGTCATTCAGAATAATAAATGTTCAATTCTTATAGATAACGTTCTTTATGGAAGTGGTATTTTAAACAATGGTCTGTATGTATGTGACGTAGAGCATAATTTACTACAAATTGAACATACTAATAAAAGAAAAGGGATGATGAAAATCTCACTTTCTTGTGGCACTGCGGACTTGGTCATATTAGTCAAAATAGACTGCGGACATTGCATAAGGAAGGGTTACTTGACCCCTTTGATTTTGAATCATATCCTACATGCAAGTCTTGTCTATTGGGTAAAATGACCAAATCTCCATTTAGTGGACATGGAGAGAGGGCTGCAGATATGCTAGGATTGGTACACACAAATGTATGTGGACCAATGTCTACGCAAGCCATGGGTGGATTTTCATACTTCATTACTTTCATAGATAATCGATCTAGATTTAGATATGTGTATTTGATGAAACACAAGTCTAAAGCCTTTGAAAAGTTTAAAGAATATAAGTATGAAGTGTAGAAACAAACCAAACATAGTATTATAACTCTTCGATCAGATCGAGGTGGTGAATACTTGAATGGAGAGTTTCTAGCTTATCTCAAAGAAAATGGTATAGTCTCCCAGTGGACTCCTCCATATACTCCACAGTTGAACAGGGTATCTGAAAGGAGAATCGAACTTTGTTAGACATGGTTCGGTCCATGATGAGCTATGCGAATCTTCCAGTATTCCTATGGGGTTATGCATTGGAAACCTCATCATATTTACTGAATAAGGTGTCTTACAAATCTGTTCCTCAAACTCCATATGAGATATGGAAAGAAAGGAAACTGAGTCTTAAACACGTTAAGATTTGGGGATGTCCAGCTTATGTCAAGAAAGTTGACCCAAATAAGCTGGAATCTCGATCCGAAAAATGTAATTTTGTGGGATATCCTAAAGAGACTTTAGGGTATTACTTTTACACCGATCATCGGGTGTTTGTCTCCAGACATGCTACCTTCTTGGAAAAGCAGTTTATCCTTGAAGAAAACAGTGGGAGCAAAATTGAACTTGATGAAGTTCAAGAAGCACAAACTACTACGGATCAAGTGGAAACACCTGTTCAGACTGAATAACCTTCTGTGGAACAGCCCATTCGTAGGTCAGGGAGAGTGTCTCGCCAATCTGAGAGGTATTATAGCCTTGTCATTGAGAATGACAATGAGTTGTCAATCATTGATGATGACGACCCTGTGACCTATAATGAGGCTATGAGTAGTGTTGACTCAGAGAAATGGCATAGTGCCATGAAATCCGAAATGGAATCTATGTATACCAACCAAGTATGGACTCTGGTTGAGGCGCCTGAAGGTGTTAAGCCTATTGGGTGCAAGTGGGTATACAAAAGAAAGATTGGAGCAGATGGGCAGGTGGAGACCTATAAGGCCAGGCTCGTGGCAAAAGGATTCAGAAAAAGGCAAGGGATTGACTTTGATGAAACTTTTTTACCTGTAGCCCTGTTAAAATCAATTTGGATTTTGCTTGCGATTGCTGCTTACTACGACTATGAGATCTGGCAAATGGACGTGAAAACGGCCTTCCTCAATGGGAAACTTGAAGAGGAAGTGTATATGACACAGCTAGAGGGTTTTCTTTCCAAGGGAAATGAACACCTAGTGTGTAAGCTGCTGCGAACCATATATGGTTTAAAGCAAGCTTCTCGTAGATGGAACATCCGTTTTGATGAGACAATCAAAGAGTTTGGTTTTATCAAAAATATAGATGAACCATGTGTCTACAAAAAGGTTAGTGGGAGCGTGGTAACATTTCTTGTATTGTATTGAAAGAGGAGACGTCAAGAGAGTTGACACATATAACAACGTAGCAGACCCACTCACAAAGCCACTTTCTCAAAGTCACTTTGATCGTCATAAAGACAAGATGGGTATTAGATACCAGAGTGATTGGTTTCAGTACAAGTGGGAGATTGAAAGAGATGTGTCATAAGTCCAATCATGTATGATGATTTAGGAATAACTTTTATGTAATCTGTTTTGATTTCATTGATATTAATAAAAGACTTGTTTTGGTTTTATTGCGGGTTTTATCTATTTAAGTGTTTAAATAAGATATACCATAGTTTAGAGTAAAGCTTTTTATGGATTATGATGAGATCATAATAATGAGACCTAAAAGATGATAACTCTAAACTTAAATATTTCCTGGTCATAGGATTACTAACTGGTAATTAGTAATCCGCAAAGATCGGTACATACTATGCTTGCTTCATTCTGAAGGATGTCTGTTCTCATAGACATTTGTGTGGTGACACTATAGCTAGTATGTAGGTGCTTATTATAGAATAAGTTCACTGAACATGACTCACACAACTGAACAACTGATGGAGTTCACTCACGTGTCAGCAGATGTTCACATAGTGATAAATGTACAAGTATCCTTAGACTTGAGGTCATCATAGTCATCTTGTGTACACTGAACTATGATTTGGTTTAGTTCTTAGTCTCCAGGGACAATTATAAGGGCTCTACTGGGTATAGAAATTTGTACACGAAGATAGTATATGATCAATAAAGGATCTACCCCTTCCAGTGAAGGAAGAGAATGTTCAATGCTGATCCACTTATGCTAGTTCAGGAATCTCTGGCCAAAGTGAATGAAATTAGAAAGGAGTTTCTAATTTACATTAAATAGAACTAAGCATAGTGAATGGGAAAGCAAATGATTAAATAAGATAGGCTTAACACAAGTTCCATGTCTTGTATTTAATCGTGACATTGCAGGGTAGAAAGAATTGATTGTACGCTAACTACTCACTGAATAGGTTCTTGGTATTCTGAGCAGTGAATTCGTATTATCCTGATAGTCGCGATATGCTGAGAAGTATCCCTCACGATGTAGAATAAATATGATTAATTTATTAATTAATCATATTTAATGAATTAGAGAATTTATATAAATAATGATAAAATAGTTTTATTATTATTTATTTCAACTACCGGCTTAATATTGAACCTACAGGGTCACACCATAAAAGAGAATGATTTAATGGTGGAGGAATTAATTAATAATGGCTGGTAATTATTTATTTGGGAAATAAATAATTAATTAGCAGATTTAATAATTGATTAAATGAGATTTAATTAATTCTTAATATTATTAATTAAGAATTTAATTTTGGAAATTAAATCAAGTGAGAGAATTATTTTTCTAAAGTGTTTAGAAAAGGGATTAATGATTAAAAGGTGTTTTAATTATTAGTTAATTGGTTAATAAGAATAATCAATTAAAGGGTTAATAATAATAATATTTTATGGAAAATTTTCAGCTGAAAATTTTGCCTATAAATATACTATTATAAACCCTATTTGCCAAAAAAACCCAAATAATTAACCCTAATTCTAAAGTAGAACAAGTGGGAGACAACTAATTCTCTCAACCTCTTCCTCCTCCATTACATTGTACTCTTGGTGGATACCGGTGGAGTGCTTCACAATTGAGGAGCAGCTGCTAGGGATTTCCGTTCATCGTTCTTGGAATTAAATATTATTTTTCGCATGGATCCTGCGGAGGGTTTCGTTTTTTTTTTAAGATTTAAATTTACGTTTTCGTTGCGTTTATGTGCTAAAAACCCTTCAAGTTGAAGTTCTGAGAAAAGCTGAAGATAAGCTGGTGAAAGATTTTGTTAAGAATCATTATGGATTCAGATTGATCCAGTGATGTTGGTAAAGCTAGATGTTTTGTAAGTTGTAATTGATAGTCTTATTAAACTCTTATTGCATTTGAAATTAAATGTTTTCGACATCATCGAATCTATTAACTTGTACATTCTTGCATAATTTACCAGTTGGGGGAGATTGTTGGATATATTTGAGATGTCATGTCTAATATGTTTCATGTTTAATTTTCAGATCTTAACAAACTGGAAATATCAGTTCTTACTGGAATCAGTACTTACTGGAAGTCAGGACTTAATGTCATATCAGGACTTAAGGTCATATCAGAACTTAAGTACGGGAGGACTTACAGTTAAGGAAGGAAGCTGATTTACAGGAAAGAAGATCGAGACTAATACAAGAAGAAGATATGCAAGGAAAGAGTTAGAGGACTAGAAGAATTATATAAGATATTTGATTGATATATTTTAGGAGACAGAATTATATTCCATATCAATTAGAAGTTATCTTGTAACTGTGTACTATATAAACACAGACATTGGTTTACAATATATGTGTTATCATTATCGAGAAGATCATACATTGTAACCTAGCAGCTCTCGTGATATTTGTTCATCACTGAGAGAGGACAGTTCCATTGTAACAGAGTTTATTATATCGAATATATTTGTTTTCTGTTACTTGTGTTCGAAATCGATTTGATTGTATTCTACACTGTATTCAACCCCCTTCTACATTGTTGTATGACCTAACATCACCACTTGCTTTCGTTCCTTTTAAAAATTCGGGAGCACGATTATGAATGAAAATGAAACTATTTTACTTACCTTTCACTTACTTTCCACCCTTTTTAAAATTTGAGAGCAAGGGGTTAGTGTTTTAGGTTATGATAAAGTAGTATTATATGGAATAGATGGTGTCTCCGTGACAGTAGTTTAGTATTTATATTATAATTATAACAAATATGTAACATGCAAAGTATAATTAAAATATAAATGTATATTTTTTAATTAATTCAGTTTTTACTGAACCGGTATTCGGAAAAACCGAATCAACCCAGTTATATTTCGGTTCAAACCTGAAAACCAAAAAACCAGAATTTTGAAATAAATTTAGACCAAAACGAACAGAAATTGCTCAGTTCAGTTTTTTGGTTTCGGTTTGGATTTACTCAGCCTGACATAGTGTGAAACGTTCACAAATAATTTAGGATAGGTAAACCTTAATTGCAAACCAATATATTATGTTTTTAAAAGTTCGGAATCCTCTTCATAATATTAATACGACATGTTTATATATGCCTTACAAACCCTATTATCTTAAGTGGGTTTTTAAAAACCTTAATAGATATTTAAAACTGAATTAAAACTAACTTAGAAAGTCCAAAATATTTATAAATAATCTAATTTCTGCCATGCCTATTTCAAGGCCTTGTAATCAGGTTCTAGGCCTTGAAAAATTCTATAACTTCAATTCAAGTCTGCTACTCCAACTCAAGCCCTTGTAATATGGTTCAAGGCCTTAAAATTTTCTGAAAGATTACTCATCATTTTTCCCCACTTGCGAAAAAATCGACCTCGAGTTTTGCTCAAACTCCGGATATATTGGCTTATCAAAAAAATAAAAAAGTGACAAGTCTGCAACATTAAAAATATTTGAGATATTCATGCTTTTGGGAAGATTAACAACATAAGCATTATCAGTAATCCTTCTCGCTACCATAAAATGACCATACTTCCTTGGCTGCAACTTATTGTACATTACTTCTGGAAACCACTCTCGCCTCAAAAAAACCATAACCAAGTCACCCTCAGAGAAAATCTGATAACGCCTATGTTTGTCCTTTGCCTCAAAAAAAAGCATTCATTCATCTGTCGGCCTGATTTGAATCTGATGGTACATATTCTTCAAATCCAGCTTAGCAAACCGTGTAGACCCATGTAATATGTCCAACATATCATCAAGCCTCAGAATTGAAAATTTATATCCCACCGTAATTTTATTAATTACACGACTATCCACACAACCTCCAAGTTCTATCTTTCTTTGGTGTTAGCGAAGCAGGTAAAACACACTGATCAAACTCTTCTGGATATGTCCATTGCGCAACAACTCCTCCTTTTCTTTCAAAATCACACTCTTCCCGGGACTCATTCGATAATGTGGGAGATTAGGAAAACTAGCTCCTGGAATCAAGTCAATACAATGTTGGATATCTCTCATAGGTGGTAATTCATCAAGAACTTCTTCGGGCATCACCTCTTTGATATCAAACATTAATGGCCTTAACAAGTCTGGAATATTTCCCACTTCGTCACCACAAGATATTTCTGGTTTTGATACCAAAGCAAAAATCTGCCGTGTCTCTTTTGCCTCTGCCTCAAAATCATGAGTTACAGTAAGGAAGTTATTTTACTTCGACGAGTTACCTTTTTATTGTAAAGGTAAAAAAGTAAATTTTAATCCCCCTTTCTCCAAATTATATTGATTACTATTCCCAGAATGTTGAGCATCCACATCATACTTCCATGGTCTCCTAAATAGCAAATGACATACGTTCATATCCACCATATCATAAAATATCTCATCACTATATTTCCCAATGGATAATTGAACTTTACATCTCTCAGTTATATCGATAGTGTCCTCCAGACTTTATCCGACCTAGGGTGTAAGGGTTTGGATGTTTCTCTGTTGAAATTCCTAGCCTTTTGACTGTGTCTTTGCCAATAATATTCTCCATGCTACCACTATCAATCACAACTGCAAAAATATGTCCATTAATAATGCACCTGGTACGAAATAACTGGTGTCGATGAGATTCTCCTTCATATTTTGGGGCTAACATCATCCTTCGTACAACCAAAATTGTTTCTTCTTCCACATAATTCTCAAATTCACCATCTTCACAATCTGGCCCACATTAATACATTTCTTCATCTTCGTCTACTTCTCGTGCAATCATATTCACTGCCTTTCTTTGAGGACATTCATTCAGCCTATCACCAGGAAGATTACACATATAGCACTTTCCAGTCATGGGTTTAGTATAAGGATTTATGGTCTTCTGAGCTTGGGTGTCTTTCTCTTTGGCTTTGGTCATGGATTTCATACATGTTGATTTCTCTCCCATATTGTTATTCCTGCTGCTAACACAATCAAACTTTTCTATATTTTCCCCAAAATATTTTGTCTTATTCCAAAGGTTTTTGTTTCTTGCATTCTCAAATCCCTTTCTTCATTTCTCTTGTTGCAAAAATTATGCCTTCAACGCCTATTATTTGCCTCATTTAAGGTCCTCACTACTCGCACCCCAATTCTCTCCCGGATAAATGACTTTAACCCTTCTAGGTACCGAGCCACTTGACCCATACTGAAAGACCATATAGCTATATGCCGCCCCTTAGGCCAATACTGGAAGGCCCGTCTTCCTCCCCCTTAAGTCCTTCGCTGGGAAGCCTATCTACCACTTTCTAGGTCCGTTCTGGGAGCTCTTCGCTGCAAAGTGGACCTAACTCTACATTAGTATGATATTGTCTGTTTTGGGCCGAGCCCTCACGGATTTATTTTTGGGTCACTCCCAAAAAGCCTCATACTAATGGAGTTAACTTACTGCTTATATTCTAGCAATCTGCCCCTCTCGCAAATGATGTGGTACAACTCCCAACAATCTCCCTCTTCACACATCGGGCACAACACCTGTCATATCTGTCTTCTTCAATGTGATCCAGCTCCCCCTTGACCCATACTGGAAAGACCATCTGACTATATGCCACCCCTTAGGCCAATACTAGAAGGCCCGTCTACCTCTCCCTTAAGTCCATCCTGGGGTAGCCCATCTGCCGCTTTCTAGGTCCGTTGTGAGAGCTCATTTGAGATTGTATTGGACTGTTATAACCATAGCTCTGATACCACTTCTTGTCCTTGCGTCTCATACAAATTATACCAGCTCCCCGATCTTCATAATGAGAACCACAACTCTTATTATTTTCCATCATGGCTCTGATGCCACCGAACATAGCGTGAAGCGTTCACAAATAATTTAGGATAGATAAACTCTAATTGCAAACAAATAAATTATGTTTGAAAGTTTAAAATCTCATTCTTAATATAATACAACATGTTTATATACGCCTTACAAACCCAATTATCTTAAATGAATTTTTAAAAGCCTTAAAAAAATATTTAAAACTGAATTAAAACTAACTTAAAAAGTCCAAAATAATTATTAATAATTTAATTTTCGTCATGTCAGTTCAAGGTCTTGTAATCGAATTCAAGGCCTTGAAAAATTCTGCAACTCCGGTCCAAGCCTGTAACTCCAACTCAAGCCAATGTCTTGAAATTTTCTGCAAGATTACTCGTCACAACCCTAAATTGCATGTTGAAATATGAATATGTAACATATAATATTAATGCAATGCAAAACGGTAAGTAAGAACAAACAAGACTTTTAAATAGGTTGGGCCTCTGATCTCCTACTATCAATGTTCGGGTCCTTATCAAACCAAGCATCAAATTTTAATGATCAATCGTGGTTAAGTTTAGTACATATTTTCACCATTTTATAAAATTGTTGGAAGAGTTTGGAAGAAGAAGAGTTCATTAGTCAAATGGTTAAAAAACCAAAAATAGTTAATCTTTTTGGCAAATAGCTCAATTGAAATTTGGATATTGAGCATATGCTAGCATTTTGGAGATATGCATGATAAGATCAATTCCAACCGTGTTCACCTGTTAGCTAAAATGTCAAGATGTCACCTTAGTATACATATTAGGTAAAAATAATGTCACTCCAACCATGAGACTTGTTAGCAATAATTATGAATATTATCTATGGCATCTTCTATATTTGTTG
Organism: Apium graveolens; assembly: GCF_009905375.1. Classification (NCBI taxonomy): domain Eukaryota; kingdom Viridiplantae; phylum Streptophyta; class Magnoliopsida; order Apiales; family Apiaceae; genus Apium; species Apium graveolens. Next base: position 124,205,630 of record NC_133657.1, read on the forward strand.
ATCATGTAGTCATTAGCTAAAATATTCAGATCACATCGATGTGAGCTTTCTACATATTTAAACATATAACTATATATACATACATATTTATATTTATATTACATTTAATATATATGGATAAAAATTCTTATTTTATAGTTAATATTTTTAGCTTATATAATATTAAGTATATAATATTATTTTCTTATTAACCAAATTTATTAATTATTTTGACATACAATTGCATATTTATAAAAATAGTAATAAATCAAATATGATAAAATATAATAGAACTATACATTTTATAATATATAATAGATTTTATTCATTATTATTTTTTCATATTTAAATGTGTTATATATTTTGAGTTTTAATATTTTTTAAATTGCAATTATATTCAATATTTTTCATTACATTTATATTTTATTTACACTTTTATTAGATTAAGTATTAAATAAATTTATTATATTATTTAAAATATATATTTGAGTATGTGAAAAATATTTAAAATAATATTTTTGAATATAGCTAATCATTATAGTTAATACCATTAAAGTATATGTGCGTTCAACAAAATTATAGATAATGATAATTTGGCTAATCATTTTAGCTAGAGATGCCGTAATGAGACCCTTTACCCATTTTGATTATTGTATTTACCAAATACTAGCATGTAACCCCTATGATATACGATATACGGACTAATTATATATTTATAATTCTATTATTTTATAAAATATAATAATTATATATTACTGAGATTAATGAAATTAAAATATTTACATATTATTTTCTATATATTATATTATTGAATGATTCAAAAATTAGATAGTTAAAATCTTAAAATGTCCCATTACCGAAGGTGCAATACCACACCACAGGAAAGTGGGAGTTTTGAATAGTAATGATGTATGTGGATAATTTGGTATTGTTTTTTGTGATATTGTTTTTTATTTTTTTCTTGATTTATTAATTATTTTGTTATATTATAATTTAAATTGCAAAAAAAATTGGAAGGTTTTTGTTTTCCTACAAAAGAGATAATAAAGAAGTCGAGTGCGATTTTAAATTAAGTTGGATAATAATTTATAGAGATTCTAGTTATATCAGATACATGATTTAATTTTTTAACTAAATTATATTTATTTAAACTTTATTTTGAAAGATGTTAACATATTTTTAGGAAAGTGTTTATCAAACAAAAATATTATTATATCCTATATATAATTGGTCTAAGAGATTTAGGTGGTACCATGAGATAATATGGTGGTCACTCTATTAGTTATAAGTTCAGTGCAAAACGAACACCTGCAAAAATAAACAATATAACAATATACTAAATTTGCAAAAAACAAAATCCCAATACTGATAACGAAAAAAAGAAGAAATATAAAAATCACACTAAACTATATTAAAAAAAATTAAAAAATGGTAATAACTATAGTAAACATAGTGAAAAATTCACGTTTAATTGGACATGACACCAAATTTCACCCAAAAATTTTTTATTAAAAGGTTTTTAATATAAGAAAAAATAGACAAAGTAAATTGTAATTCACAATATTCACCATCAAAATTATAGTGTGAAAAATAGAAAATTTCAATTAATAAAAAAATTACAAAAAACATAAATTTCATTAGTAAAGCAAGTAAAGTAAATAAATCTAAATGAATACTAATGAAAAGAATGTCATCAACTTATTTATGATAATTATAAATTCTCATATTTTCTATCATTATCTTAATATTGTATTATATCATATACATAATTGGAGTAAAAAACCAACATAAAAAAATTAATTGTACATGATATAATAAATTTATTAAGTGAATATGTATAATTTTAATAATTTTAAAATTAGAAATAAAAGAAGAATTCGCGATTAACAATATAACAATGTACTAAATTTGCAAAAAACAAAATCTTAATATTGATAAACGGAAAAAAGAAGAAATATAAAAATCACACTAAACTATAAACAAAAAATTAAAAAAAAAGTAATATCTATAGTAAACATAGTCTATAAAAGAATAATTAATTGGACATCACGCCAAATTTCACCCAAATTTTTTTTATTAAAAAGGTTTTAATATAAAAAAATAGACAAAGTAAATTGTAATTCACAATATTCACCATCTGAAAATTATAGAGTGAAACATAGAAAATTTCAATTAATAAAAAATTACAAAAAATATAAATTTTATGAGTAAAGCAAGTAAAGTAAATAAATCTAAATTAATACTAATGAAAAGAATATCATCAACTTATTTATGATAATTATACATTCTCATATTTTATATCATTATCTTAATATTGTATTATATCATATACATAATTGGAGTAAAGAACAAACATAAAAAAATTAATTGTATATGATATAATAATTTATTAAGTGAATATGTATAAATTTAATAATTATAAAATTAGAAATAAAAGAAGAATTCACATTAATTGGACGTAATACCAAATTTCACCTATAAATTTTCATTAAAAACTTTTTACAAATTGAAATTCATAATATTCACCATTTGAAAATTATAGAGTGAAAAATAGAAAACTTTAATTAATTAAAAATTACAGGAAAACATAAATTTCATGAATAAAGTAAGTAAAGTAAATAAATCCAAATTAATACTAATAAAAAGAATATTATCAACTTATTTATGATAATTATAATTCTTATATTTTCTATTATTATCTTAATATTATATTATATCCTCTACATAATTGGAGGAGTAAAGAACAAAAATAAAAATTTAATTTTACATGGTATAATAAATTTATTAAGTAAATATGTATAAATTAAATAATTTTAAAATTAGAAAAATATGAAGTTTTAAGTAAAAAACAATAAAAGTAAAATTTAAAAAAAAATCAATGTTAATAAAATAAATTTTAGCAACTAATTAGAGTTAGAGATGTCATTAAATAATTTTTTCAAAAAATAAATTAATTAAATTCAATATTAAAAGTTCATATAAAATATTTATAAGGTATCCGGTATAAAACTAATAATAATATATTATAGATAGATAGTACACATACATATAAAATGACCACATTTTACCAAAAAAAATTCAAAAAAAATAAATACGTTTAACTTCCCGCATTAAAGATGAAGGGGGGTTTGGCGGTTTAGCTTTAGGCTATCTAGATCGTGCACATGCCATTCCCTCAGAAACAGCCCCACCACCACACACCACCCCGTCAAAATAATACATTATACACACTCCGTTAATGTCTATGCATTCCTATAGTTGTTCCGTTTTATGTTTAGGTACGAACCTCAATCACCAAACAACTAAAACCAGCTTCTCATTTATGATTCATTACCATCCCCCCATCTATACACTTCACATTTCTGTTTCTATATTATCTAATTTCTTAGCCTTACTATACACATTTACTTCACATGCTTACATCTAAAACTAATGCATAACCTACATTCTATAAATATTCACTAATATTCAACTTAAAGACATATTGCAAGTTCTATCAGATTTTCAACACTTTCCATAATGCAATAGTGAGAATAATCAACACGCATCTATATCAACCAAGCGTACCCATATATTCCGCTCAACAACGTGTTTGTATTAGTAGTGTGAAGATATATAATGGAAGGCGTGTCAACAAAAGTGTACAAGGGACTAAAAGGCTACTGGAGAAGAAGGGGTTACGTAAGACTTTCTGGGTCTGGCCGGAAACGCATTATTCCGACGGTCCATTTGGGTTCCGGCGGGTCGATCCGGGTATGGAACGTGAAGATCCACCGGAAAATAAAGCTGAAGTGCTTGTTTGTGTCACCAAAGAAGTTTTTTATTGGGATGCGTGATGCGTACATAAGGATGATGATGAGATTAGCTAGCTCAGGAGCTGTGGGAGTTAGCGGGTATGGAGGAGGAGAAGCTAGATTTGTGACCCGACCCGTAAAGGAGTATGATGAGAAAATGGTGGTTGAGTTGTATAAGAAGATTTTGATGGGTCGGAATCAGTCGGTTCACCCGGATGGATCTGAAATGGTTATTAGGCGGTAAAATATTTTTGTTTAGATCTTTTTCTTTTTTCCCAAAAAACTCTGAGGCATTTCATTTAACATTTCACAATTATTTATACTAAATTGTTATTTTTGATTTCCTATGGATAAATATGATCATGTAGCAGTAATGATGAACTCAATAATAACTGTTGAATTGTTTAGTTGACCATAACACAATAATCTCTTCCTAATTTTTGGTTCAGCAATTGTTATTTTTTTTATAATTAGTCTTATATATCTTACAAATTGGTATATTTTCTAATAAATGAAGAATAATAATCATTTTGTTATTTCATATCAAGCAAGTTCTATGATTTTTTGACAACTGAAGTAAAAATAAGTAAATAAATCGATATTTTCCTAATAGACTTTAATCCAATTTTGTACCAATTACTTTGAATATTGATTTTATTTTGTTGGCAAAGGAGCAAATGGGAAAAGAACTTGAGCCTATGAGATTGACGGAAGGTGTTTGTGTCAAAGTCAAACAACAAGCAGCCGTTGCACCCAAATTTTGAATCCAATGAATAAATGTAGATATGGTTTGTGTGGAGAGGGTTATATTATATTGCTCTCCCAAAATTGCTTCGAATATGTACTGTTATATGTTGGAAAATATGGGTATAAGTCCCATATTGGTAAGTCATATTTTTGAACATTATGATTAAAAGATGTGTGAGATATGATGATATTCTCTTAATAATGGAAATTATTATTTTTTATTAAAATTTGGCTCAAATATTATGGCATAAATTAATTTGATTTTGTTTCAGATTAATTGATATGGTGTATGTCTTGATATATTTAATCTGATTCTGTTTCAGATTATTTATGGAATAGAGTAGCTTGCAAGTATTACACCGATTCCATAATTAATGATATTTAATTATGGAAAAGAGTAGTGCACAAGTCTATCTACACCTATATAAACACCTCTAAGGCGTTAAGGTTAGACACACCAAAAAAAACATATTCGCCTTTAAACACAAAACTCTCTCTCTCTCTCGGTGATCGTTTCGTACCCGTTCAACCTCGCTGAAGGTGCTCGTTATCCGTAACGCCGCCGCTACCTCGTTTTATCCTGGGAGGCTATCGACTCGCACATACGGTGAGAGGCGAAATAGCTTTAAGGAGACAGTTTCAACTGGACTCGAGGATCTCTCTTTTGTTTATATCTTTTCTTCCTCCGTTTGATTTCGTTTACTCACGCACACATTTGTTTGATTATATGTATTAATCGCAGATTGTATTCACAATCTTAAAGCTACCTATTTTATATACATCTGTGACTGATACATCTGTATCTGCTTGTTTTTGTTGAGTAACAGATCGATGGAGAACCAAACTGTGAACGATTCGATGAACATGACGGCTGATCCCAACGCACAGATCACTGGATCTGATGGGGTTCACTAGCAGCCGATTAACCCTAACGCACGGATCGTACGATCTGATGGGGGTCAAACGCCTGTTGGACATGTGCCTCCGGGACATGTGCCTGTGGGACACACTGTCATTGGACAGTTTAGTGTTCCTCTTGGACAGATATCGGCAGGATTCACTCCTCCGATCATACCTGCGGTGCCTACTGGTGTGCATACACCTGTAGTACAGACGCACGTACCATCTGTTCCACCTGTGGTGCCTGCTGCACCTGTTATGCCAACTGTGCCTGCTGCACATGCTGAAAAACCTGAGAAGTTCAACGGAACGAACTTCAAACGTTGGCAACAAAAGATGCACTTTTATCTGACCACGTTGCATATGGATCGCTTCCTTAAGTAAGAACCACCGTTGCTCACTGCTGAGAGTAACATGCAGACTGTGTATGCTGCTGATGCTTGGAAGCACTCCGACTACATCTATCGGAACTATGTGTTAAATTATTTGTCTGACCCGTTGTATAACGTATACAGCGCGAAGCCAACAGCTAATATCTTATGGGAGTCACTTGACCATAAGTATAAAACCGAGGACGCTGGGGCAAAGAAGTGGATTGTTGGCCGCTTTCTTGATTATAAGATGGCAGACTCTAAGACTGTGGTCAGTTAGGTGCAGGAACTGCAGGTGATCATTCACGACATTCATGCCGAGGGAATGGTCATAAATGAGTATTTCCAAGTTGCTGCTGTTATTGAAAAGCTTCCACCTGGATGGAAAGATTTCAAGAACTACCTTAAGTACAAGCGAAAGGAGATGTCTATGGAGGATCTTATTGTTAGACTTCGTATTGAAAAAGACAACAGAGGGTCCGAGAAGAAAGTTAATGTTGCCACTGAGAAGGCAAACATGGTGGAGCATGCTCAAAGCTCCAAGCCCAAGAAGACTAATTCTAGTAAAGGGGCAAAGCTGGCACCCAAAGGAGGGATTTCGAAGTCAAAATTTCAGGGGAAGTGCTATAACTGTGATAAAGTTGGTCATAGGTCTTCTGACTGCAAGAAGCCCAAGAAGCCCAACAAGAAGAAAGAAGCAAACATGGTAGAGAATATCTCCAAGGATATGGGTGATATAGATCTCTGTGCTACGATCTCTGAAGTGAACCTGGTCGGTTCTAATCCACGTGAATGGTGGATTGATACTGGTGCTACTAGGCATGTTTGCTCAGACAAGGCGATTTTCTCTAGCCTCAAAGCTTCTGATGCTGGTGAGAAGCTCTACATGGGGAATTCAGCAACTTCTACCATTGAGGGTGAAGGCACGGTGATCCTGAAGATGACCTCTGGGAAGAATCTGACTTTGAAGAATGTACTTTATGTGCCTGATATTCGCAAGAACCTTGTGTCTGGTTCTCTGTTGAGTAAGCATGGCTTTCGCATTGTAATAGAGTCAGATAAAGTAATTTTGTCTAAGAGTGGTATGTTTGTAGGCAAGGGTTATTTAACCGATGGGCTTTTTAAGCTCAATGTAATGTCCGTTAAGGACGATAATGAAATGAAGAATTCTTCTGCTTACTTGCTTGAGTCTCCTAATTTATGGCATGCTAGATTAGGACATGTAAATTATGACACTTTACGACGTTTAAGTGTAAAAGAATACATACCTAAACTTACTATCGATTCAAAACATAAGTGTGAGACTTGTGTTGAGGCAAAATTAACGAGATCATCATTTAAACGTGTGGAAAGGAACACCAAAGTGCTAGACCTAATACATAGCGACATTTGTGATTTAAAATTCGCTCCAACAAGAGGAGGAAACAAGTATTTTATTACATTCATTGATGATTGTACAAAATACTGCTATGTATATTTGTTGAAAAGCAAAGACGAAGCTATAGATAAATTTAAAATCTATAAGGAAGAAGTTGAGACACAACAGACTGAGAAAATCAAAGCGATACGAAGTGATCGTGGAGGTGAATATGTTGAACCATTTGGAGAAATCTGTTCACAACATGGTATAATCCATGAGGTCACTGCACCATACTGTTGGATTTTTAATCGCATGCGGGGCATGGCAAAACACTTTTACACATATAAAATCCAAATAAAAGCATACAGATCATGAATAAAAATTCGATGGATCGAATCTAACCTTTAAAATAATTCGGAGACAACGATCAGAGATCCTTAGCAGTTGCTCCTCAAGTGTGAAGCACTCCACCGGTATCCACCAAGAAAACGATGTTAAGGAGGAGGAAGGAGGTGGAGAGAATTGGGTTTTCCAAACTTTTTGGGTTTTTGGGGTTTATCGGTTCGAATAAAAATAGGGTCTATAATAGTGTATTTATAAGCAAAATTTTCAGCTGAAATTTTCCCATAAATATTATTATTATTATCCCATTTATTATTCTCATTAATAATTAAAACACCTTTTAATTATTAATTCTTTTTCTAAACACTTTAGAAATAATTCTCTCTCTAGATTTAATTTCCAAAAATTAAATCCTTAATTAATAATATTAAGAACTTTTCTTAATTAATTTATAATCAATTAAATCTCATTTAATCAATTATTAAATTTGCCAATTAATTATTTATGTTAGGTCACACACACACTGTAGAGGGGGTGAATACAGTGTATAGTACACTCAAATCGAACTTTAAGAACTTAAGTAACAGAAAATAAACTTTATTGAAATAATAAACTCTGTTATAGTATGGAACTGTTACCTCTCAGTGATGAACAAATATCACGAGAGCTGCTAGGGTTACAATGAATAATCTTCTCTAATAATGATAACACTTATAGTGTAAACCCTATGTCTGTGTTTATATACTACACAGTTACAAGATAATTGCTAATTGATATGGAATATAATTCTGCTTCCTAAAATATATCAATTAGATATCTTTTCTTCCAAGTATTCCATTCTTTACAGAATTCCTTCTTCATGCATATCTCTTCTTATGTTTATCTTGATCTTCTTTCCTTTAATCAGCTACTGTCCTTATCTGATTGTCCTTCAGCACTTAAGTTCTGATATTTATCTTCTGATGATTATCTCCTGATAACATAAGTACTGATATCCTTAAGTCCTGACTTCCAGTATAAGTACTGATCAACAGTTAAGTACTGATTTATCCTGTTCAAGTAAGATCTGAAAGCTAAACATAAAACATATTAGCCATGACATTATCAAATATATCTAACAATCTCCCCCAACTTGTAAATTAACATAATATACAAGTTTAACAGATATTTGATGATGTCAAAAACATTAAGTACAAATGCATGAGAATTAGACTAGATAACTACAACTTACAGTCCTTAAAGCTTTTACCAATTTCAACTCCTGATAACAACTTCAGTCTGTATAAATATCAGAATTTAAGCAGTTGTAGATCTTCGACTTGGCTTCATCATTTTCTGATCTCTCTGATGTCAGGAGTTGTTCTGAGATAGTTCTTCAACAAACATTTCTCAGCATATCTTAGTTCATCAATCATTCTCCTTTTGACATCTTTAAGCTCTGCAGTATCTTCACCAGTTTGAAAGATTGCAGCTCTGAGATCATTGATCTTTGCTTTTTTCAACTCCTGATCTAGTCTTATGACATAAGCTTTGTCAGACTCCAGATTGAATTCAAGTCCCTTAATACCAAGATATGTTCTGATCTGTGCAGTATTAGGCTTCATATCAACAATATCACCATTGTGATCTTTGTACTTTGGAACATATATGTTGTCAGACTTAACAGAATAAAGCCTTTTCTGTCTCTGAATCTGTTCTTTTAAGTAGTTTGCAGCAGTCTCTGTTATTCAGTCATCCACTTGAAGTAAGAAAAGTACATGCTCCAATTCTTCAAAATACTTCAATGGAATGGCATTTTGTCTTATATGATAAACCCTACCATCTGTCATGAAATACAACATGATGTATTCTTTCAAGTAGGTATGGTAAACCATCTGTACAGATTCCAGTTGATTCAATCTCTCAGGAGTTGCTCCAATACCTGGTTCACTCAAGGAAGTTGGATCATTGGTAGTGTTGTGTACTCTTCTTTCATCAGCACTTCCCAATCCAGTTTTATCTCTAGCTTCCTTTCCAGTAACTACTTTTGCTTCAAAACCACTTGCAGTAGTCTTCAAAGATTGAGTCTGTTTTGCTTTAGTGAATCCTGGTAGGAGTGTCTTTGATCTATTTTCTGATATCAAGTTAACTTGAGCTCTGTCAGAGGTTACTTGCTTCTTCTGAATATCAGAACTTACAATTTCTTGACTCTGAACAACTTGAGCCATGTCAGAGGTTGTTTTAAGAACTTTTCTTGAAGTCAGAGCAAGATCATCCTTTTTATCAGTAATTTCTTCTTCCTCAGGAGGTACATAAACCTTGATAGGTTCACCAACATTTTCCTTACCCTTGGATCTTGGATCTATCTGTGGTTGTGATATAGCCAACGTTGCTTCAGTATGTGTCCTTTCTTTGATCACAATGCATTTGAGTTTTGGAAGTAAATTTTTACCAGAAGCTTCAGATTTAGATGTGACTTTCTCTGATTTAAGTCTAGCTTCTTCTTCCTTTAAACTTTCCAAGTCCATTCCTGGATTTTCTTGAAGAAATAATTGTCTTGACATTTCCTCATCAATATCTAGAAGTTCATCAGAACTTATCCTTTTACCAGCAGCAGAACTTATTATTTTCCCAGTATCAGAACTTGTCATGTGACTAGCTTGTCTTGATGTAAACCTTCTACCTTGACTATGACCGCTACCCATTCCAGAGTATCCTTGATCATCATTTCCATCATCCTTTCCTTGCAGTGTCTTGTTAGTGTTGCATTTGGACTTAATTACCTTCTCCCCCTTTTTGGCATCAGCAGGTAGTAAAAGAGAGATAAGTAATTCCACTGAGGATTGGATTTCAGTAAGTTGCGATTGCTGAGAAACTTGATTTGTTAGAATTTCATCAATCTGAGCTTGTTGTTTCTCTTGAGTTTTTTCAATATAAGCAATCCTGTCAATGGTAGGTTAAAAGAACTTTTTCTTATCAATTTTCCAAACTTGTTCTTGTTTGATAAAGTTCTCCTGAATCTTGTGTAGCTCTGCATGAGTAGTTGAATGAAGACCTTGTAGATGTTTAGTACTCAATGCAGTGACTCTAAGCTGGGTTTTTAAATCATCAGAATTTAAAATTTCATCAGCTTTAGTCAAGTGCTCAGCAAGATGTATTGCAGTTGGAACACATGAAACTGAGTTCCATTCCTTAGTCCACTCCTGACCTGCAGGAGTTTCACTCCAAGGTACTGGTGCATCCCCGGTAACAAACTTCTTTACAAGTTCAGACTTAGGAAGAGTCTGTTGAGGAGTATGTCCTGAAGGACCTGCTTCATCAGCATCTACAGTTGGAGCAGCATCACCAGTATCTCCAGTATTTGCAGCATCAGAACTTAAAGAATCAGTATCTTCTGATAAGACAACAGTGTGAGTAGCAATGGAGGCTTCAGCATCCTCTAATTGCTGATATGATACTAAGTTCTGATCAACAGCCATATCCTGATGCTCACCTAAAGTCTGATCATCAGCATCTTGATGCAGAGAAGGTGTTGTTGATAACTCTGGAGTTTGAACAGCATCAGTAACAGGTGTTGTGGAAGGATTATTTGATGTTGGAGCTTCTAAGAGAAATACTTCAGACACAACCAAGTGTTGAACATCAATATCAGCACTTGTGCCTGGATCAATAAGAGACACAGATGGTGAGTTAGCCTTGTCAGATACAGCTTCCTGAGATGGAGTTGATGGAGAAGAAGTGACTGGAGCAAATTCCTTGTCTTGTGAGATCAGAGATTCCTGATCCCCTTCCTTAGCTGCTTCCTCTTCATCATCTGAAACTGGCCTTTGTGCCCTCTGTTTCTTGTACTTCCTTGTTGATTTGGATTCCTTGGGAGTTTCAGGAACTGTCATTCGTCTAAGCCTCTTGAGAAGCCTAGAACCCCCAATTTCAGAATCCTTCTGAGAAATCTCTTTCTCAGCTTCAGATACAACAGGTTCTCTAGCAGGAACCGGTTCCTCAGAATCAGATTCATCGCTCAATGCTATCCTCCTTCTCTTTTGAGATGTTTGAGGAACATTTTTTGTCCTCTTTGGCTTGGATGATGAAGATTTCACAGTAGGTGCTGAAGATGAAGGTCGAGCAGGCTGTGAAGTGGAGAGATAGGATTTGAGATATGTTCTGAGGGTAGGTTGAGTAGAATGAGAGGTAGGTACTGAGGTTGATGGATTTTGGGTGTTTGGAGTTGGTTGGACATCAGAGTAAACAGATCTATAAGTATCAGGATCAGCATTTACCAGGATCTGTTTTACAGACTTAGGAATCTGTAATGGTCTAACCACTTTTTTCTTAGTATCAGCATTTACCAGGTCATTAAAGTATCATTTTGCAACCTTAAAAGGTGGGGTTTGAGTGCTGACTAAATGAGGTTCATCAGTACAATAAGTGTAAATAAGTTGACAGAATCTAGCAAAATAAACAACATCTCGATCCTCTGTCATCCTATCCCCAATAAAACCAATTAAAGCAGTTGCAAAATCAAAATGAGTTTGATTGAGAATTGCATACCCGATGTGCTGACTCATAATTGGAATAGCATCAAAATTCGAACATTTGTTCCCAAAAGCTTTGGTGATGCAATCAAAGAAGAAACTCCATTCTCTTCTGATATTAGCCCGTTTCAACTGTCCAAGTTTCGTCAGACTCTTTTCATATCCCAATTCAGCCATTAACTCCCGAAGGGCTGAGTCCTCTGGAATTGAGAAAGTACAATCTTCTGGAAGATGTAAAGCCCTGCGTACTGTACCAGGAGTGACTACAAAGGATGAATCACCCACTTGGAAGATAATACTGGGAGTTCCACATTGACCACCATCATCAAAAAGTCCAGTCCTCCAAAACCTCAGAACTTGTTGGCTTGAAAAGAATTCAGGCTGTGTTAATGCATACCCAACCTCACTATGTGCAAGAAGATCTTGCACAAAGTGCAATTCAGATGGAGCTTCAGTGTGATCAAGAACTGCAGCATAGTTGTTGGGGACAAACTTAGCTCCATCAATGATTAAATCCTTTGGTGCCATGTGAAAAAAAAATGAGATTCAAGTATGCCTGTTAGGTGTTTGAGATAATGTCTGTATGAAAAACCAATGTGAGAAATAAAGAGAAGGAGAGTAAAAGTAAGGAGAGAGATAAAATATGAAGAAAATAAAAGATTAAAGAAATCTTCTCTCTGTTGTACTTATACTCTGAACAAAAATGTTACTGTTGGACACCTGTCAGACATGCAGTAATAACGGACAGTTACTGGGCTCGAGAAAACAGGAAGCATTACTTACCCATTTGCCTAGTTTTAAGGAAAAACCGTTCCATTTATCAAGAGAAACAGTTTTAATTCAAAATTTAAACTGTTAGCACTGATTGAATTATTTTTCACTGCATCATTAATATTCTGAAAATACATCACATGAAAATGACCAAGATAAATTAGATAAGTAAGTGCTGAAAATGAATCAGAACTTAATATAAAACAAAATTTATATGGTCATCAGAATATCAATCAGGATTTATCAACACAAGATAAAATAACTTAAAGACAAAATCTTGAAGTAAAAACAACTTTCATTAATATATCAAGACAATACATTTATGAAATGGAAATTACATCAATACTTATACAAGATTTTCCCTAAGCTTCTAAACCTAACATCAACAGCCTTAGTCCTAGCTAAGAAGCCTGACAAAGCTGATGATGAAGAAAAACAGGAAGAAGACGAGATTAAGTCATCTTCTTCTTCCTACTCTCGACAAACAGAATGGCGAGTCTGATGATTCGCTCTTGCTGGCGGAGAGCTTCCGGCATTTCCTCCTCCAATCGCTCCAGATGGCGATGGTAGTCCATATAGAAGAACAGAAGGTGTGTCAGTACCTCCTGTGGGACAGAGTCCCATATCTCCTCAGGAATGGCTGTGACATGCCATTCCTGCTGCCACTCGGCACAGCTTAGCTCCATATTGAAGTTTTGGTAGTTCAAAAACATGTTGTATCTGACCATTGTGTTTTTGAAAGAAGAAGTATGAAGATAAGTGTGTGAGAAGAATTTGATGGAAAGACTGATGTGAAGTGACTGCTTATATAGGCAAGAGAATGCCAGGAGACACAAAGAAATTGAATGCTGACAGGTAGAATTAATTCTACCTCGTCTCCCTAGACTTTGAAAAAGAATAACATTCATTGGAAAGAAGAATCATGGTTTAAAACGCACAAGAAACAAGAAATAGTGGACTGTTCAAGTACGAATACCATTAATCCTAATCATAGTGACTATTAATCTTCCACGTCAACATATTCTAGTTCGAACTGAGACTGTTATCAAATTTTATTCACAGATAAGCCAAGTAAAGGATTAGACTGAGAAAACAGAACTTAGACCTATACCAGAACTTAACAGTCATCAGAACATAATTTCTTAACTTGAAAAAGGAATGCCCATCTTAGTAAATCCTCATACAAGTTCTGAGTTATAGACTTCAGAACTTAATCATCAGAATGTGTAACTAGAACTTGTCCTCAGAATTTGTGCAAAAATGACATAATGACTGTTTATCTAAAATAACATAGACCACCACAGAAATTTTCATCATTCAGATGGAGTGATTAGTGTGTGCATTAAGCTAAATAACAGACAAAGAGTAAAGTCTGATTCACTTCAGTACATCTTAGAAATAAGGCATAACTAAAATTTTGCTAAAGAGCTGTCATTGTCCTGAAACCTACTGATGAATGAGTTCATGCTTGAGTCCACCTCAACTATTTTGTGCTAATTTTATGCATCTTTTGAAATTCTATTTTACAGTGGCTTCTCAGTGTAAGTGAGTCACGACTGTTTATCAGAATTTATGCTATTATCAGAGTATTTCTCCAGTAATCATAGAGTGTGAAAAGTCACCAAGAAAATATTTTGCTTTTCTAATGCATATCTACTTAATACCAGCAATGCACTTGGGTCGTCCCTTCCATATTTTTACTCTAGATCTCAAAGGAGTACCTGATTTTATTCTTTGATCTTTTTGCTTTTTCTTATGATAAGTGAGGTTTATCAGCACTTAGTACATTCAGCAGTTTTACTAGTATCAGAACTTAACAGATGAGTAGCATTATTCTAATTTGTGACTTAGTAATAAGATATACAAAGTAAACTTAACTAAGCTCAATTATCAGAATTTGCTAGTGTCATAGGGTTTCCACTGAAATAATTACTTCTTACATGGAATCATTTGTTTATTGAAAACTACTAGGTCAGTATCTAGCACAGTTATCCTCATAAGATTGAATACGTACTTGAACAGACATATCACTTATCAGAGTTTAGAAACATATATCAGACAACAGTCAGTACTTAAAGATATTTATCAATTAAGCACAGAATACACAATGAGATTAATTCTGTAAATACTGAGCATAAAGTCTGATAACACAGAACAAGACTAAGCAGATTTAGAGAAAGAACCTGAAACCATTCCAAGTTCATTTACCAATATTGTAAAAGTAGCTTCACACAGTGGTTTTGTGAAGATATTTGCTAGTTGTTGATCTGTGGGAACAAAATGCAATTCCACTGTACCTTCATCCACATGTTCCCTGATGAAGTGGTACCTGATGCTGATGTGCTTTGTCATAGAGTGTTGAACTGGATTACCTGTCATGGCAATAGCACTTTGATTATCACAGTAAATAGGGATTTTGAAATATGTTAACCCATAATCCAGTAACTGATTCTTCATCCAAAGAATCTGTGCACAACACCTTCCTGCAGCAATATACTCTGCTTCTGCAGTTGATGTGGAAATTGACTTTTGTTTCTTGCTGTACCAAGAAACCAATCTGCCGCCAAGAAATTGGCAGCTTCCACTTTTGCTTTTCCTGTCAATTTTGCAACCTGCAAAATCTGCATCTGAGTAAGCTATTAGTTTAAAATCTGATTCTCTAGGATACCATAATCCCAGAGCAGCTATTCCTTTAAGATACTTAAAGATTCTTTTTACAGCTGTTAAGTGAGGTTCTCTTGGATCTGCTTGAAATCTTGCACAAAGACAGGTAGCATACATGATATCAGGTCTACTAGCAGTTAGATAGAGTAGAGAGCCAATCATACCTCTGTAGTCAGTAATATCTACTGATTTACCGGTATCCTTATCCAGTTTTGTCGCAGTGGCCATTGGAGTGGATGCACTTGAACAATCTTGCATTCCAAATTTCTTCAGCAAGTTTCTGGTGTACTTGGTTTGACAAATAAAAGTGCCTTCCTCATTCTGCTTGACTTGAAGGCCCAGAAAATAGCTAAGTTCCCCCATCATACTCATCTGATATCTTGACTGCATTAGTTTGGCAAACTTTTTGCAAAGTTTGTCATTTGTAGATCCAAAAATGATATCATCAACATAAATCTGGACCAGAAGTAAGTCCTTTCCATGGTTGAGGTAGAACAGTGTTTTGTCTATTGTCCCTCTGTTGAATCCACTTTCCAGAAGAAACTGAGCTAAAGTCTCATACCATGCTCTAGGTGCTTGCTTAAGTCCATAAAGTGCTTTATCAAGCCTGTAGACATAATCTGGATGTTTGGTATCTACAAAACCTGGAGGTTGTTCAACATATACCTCCTCCTCCAATTCTCCATTGAGAAAAGCACTTTTCACATCCATTTGAAAGACAGTAAACTTTTTGTGAGCAGCATAAGCCAAGAATATCCTTATGGCTTCTAACCTAGCAACTGGTGCAAATGTTTCATCATAAACAATTCCCTCATGTTGAGAATATCCTTTTGCAACCAGCCTTGTCTTATTCCTTGTAATTATGCCATCACTGTCAGTTTTGTTTCTGAATACCCACTTTGTACCAATAACAGATCTATTCTTTGGTCTTGGCATTAGGGTCCATGATAAGTGGCATTTTATACCACTTAGAACGTCTTAAAATGGCTTAAATTGGTGTCTTGAAATCAAGTATTTTGTGTATTTGATGCGTTTTTCTAGTGTTTATGCATTTCAGGGTATTAGTTGCATTTCGGGGGAGGAATCATCAAGAATAAGCCTTGGCATGTGTTCACCATTACGAGAGGAAAGGAATGGGCAGATTACGGCGAAGAAACGGAGCAAACCTGGATTTTTTCCAGTAGAGGCCTGCGCGCCCGCGCAGCAATGCTGAGCGGCCGCGCAGCAACCTGCGCGCCCGCGCAGCTATGCTGAGCGGCCGCGCAGGGTCGGGGAAAAAGATAAATTATTTTAGACTTCTACTTCTGTTTGGCTTCCAACTTCTATGTAATCTGAGTTTTATGGGACTATTATATAGGTAGATTTGAGATGTTTTCACAGAGAGTATTAAGGGGATTATGTTTTAGATTGTGTTTTACGCAAGAAGCGAAGGAGATAAGGAAGAAGACCGATTTAGCACACCTCAACGAAGAGGAAGCATATTTTCTTGTGATTCTTGTTTCGTTGTAACGTTGGATGCTAGTTTTCTTGCTTTGACTTATTTACTCTTGTGACGTACTCTGTTTTAATATAATTAGTTTAGTTATTATTTTCTTGTGTTTGTTTGTCATGATTTCATATGAACCCATGATGGCGATAAGTTCTATTATGGGCTAATCGTGATCATGGGGTTGCAACGGATTTATTATGGAATTCTTTAGTTAATTGTTTAATACTTTAGTGTGTGATGATTGCATGATATCTAGTATTGGTTGTGCGTATTCGTCTTATGTGCATCGCGAACATATAAGATAGGGTGTTAATCTTTTATGAAGCGACGGTGGATCTTGAGATTTAGAACTTGCCATGCTAGCATAGGTTCATGTACGTTGAGCATGATTAGTGGGTAACTCTAACAGTTTTATTTGCCCTATGTAATCAAAAGGAATAACTTGAGCTTAAATCGTTGTGTTGTCAATTTCTATAGACATATAGGAACTCAACATAATTGATGACTATTCAACTTCTATCTTAATTGTGGATGCTTGGTAGAATGGTATTAGTACAATAAAAGTTGGCTTTTATCAGTTTCGTGTTATTCGATTAATATCATCACTGTCACATGCTAAAGGTAATAACAATGGCTATAGAAGGAAGTAATAATGAAGTTGTGATCTCATGAGTGTTTTATTATTGATAAATTGAAGTGTTAGTTAAGTGGTTAATTAAGTAGTTAATTATAGTTAATATTTAATCAACAATTTTAAGTGTTATTATCTTAACATTGAGAAGTAATCATACATTGGTGAGTGAGTTTAATTAGACAATAATTTAATCTGAGTCTCTGAGGGAACGAACTAGAAAATATTCTATATTACTTGTGAACGCGTATACTTGCGTGAATATTAGCGCGTGTTTTCGCCCTAACAAGTTTTTGGCGCCGCTGCCGGGGACTCGGCGTATTTGTTTAGTTTATGTACTTACCATCATTGGTCATTAGGACTTAGTGATTAGGACGTAGTAGTTACTTACTCTTTTCGGTTGTGTTTCAGGTACTTTAGAAAGCGTTTATGCAAACTCGTTCTCGTGCTCGCAAGAGGACTTTAGATACAGCTGAGGAGACAGACGAAGTTCTTGATATTCCGGAGAAGTTAGATTTTGAGGATTCGGATTCAGGAACTGAGCAGAAAGAACCAGTAAACATGGGAGATCGTATTGTTCAAGCTGATCCAGCTCTTATGGATTTTTCTCGGCCTAAAATTGATGACATTCAGTCAAGCATCCTTCATCCGGCTATTCAAGCTAACACCTTTGAAATCAAGCCGGGCACTATTCAGATGGTGCAGAATTCTGTTTCTTTTGGAGGAGCGGCAACTGAAGACCCCAACATGCACATAAGGAATTTTGTCGAGATCTGCAGCACTTTTAAGTATAATGGCGTGACTGATTAGGCTATCAAGTTGAGGCTTTTCCCATTCTCACTGAGGGATAAGGCTAAAGACTGGTTACATTCTGAACCAGCTGGGTCCATCACTACGTGGCAAGATCTTGCGCAAAAGTTTCTGGTGAAGTTTTATCCAATGGCAAAGACTGCTGCTATGAGGAGTGCTCTTACTCAGTTTGCGCAGCAACCTACAGAATCTATGTGCGAGGCTTGGGAACGCTACAAGGAAATGTTGAGAAAATGTCCACATCATGGAATGCCGGATTGGATGGTGATCACTGGTTTCTATAATGGTTTGGGGGCCCAATCTCGGCCCATGCTCGATGCAGCAGCTGGAGGAGCCTTATGGGCTAAAAGCTATACTGAGGCGTATAATCTTATAGAGACGATGGCTGCAAATGAGCATCAAAACCCAACTCAGAGGATGACGTCAGGCAAGGTAGCAGGTATTCTGGAAGTTGATGCAGCCACCGCTATTGCAGCCCAGCTCCAAGCGCTATCAATGAAGGTTGATTCTCTGGCTACGTATGGAGTTAATCAAATAGCTATGGTTTGTGAGCTTTGTGCAGGTTCTCATGCTACGGATCAGTGTTCTTTTGTCAACGAATCTGTTCAGTATGTGAATAATTATCAGCGACAACAGCAGCCTGTGCCAGCGACCTATCATCCTAATAACAGAAATCATCCAAATTTCAGCTGGGGGAATAATCAGAATGCTATTCAGCCACCATATCAACAAGGAGTGAGTAAACAGTTTAACCCACCTGGATTCCAGCAACCATAGCAGTATGCTACAAGGCAATCATATCCTCAACAGGGAAGTACAGCTGCACCCACTAGTGCTGATTTTGAGGAACTTAAGCTGTTGTGCAAGAGTCAGGCGGTTTCTACCAAGACCTTGGAAAATCAAATCGGTCAATTAGCCAATGCAGTGCTCAATTGTCAACCTGGCACTCTTCCCAGTGACACGGAAGTACCAGGCAGGAAGGAAGCTAAAGAGCAAGTCAAGGCTATTACCTTAAGGTCTGGAAAAGTGGCTGATGCTGAAAAGGCAAAGGAAGTCGAAGCTGAAGTTAGAGATGAAGAATCTAAGCAAAAGGAGAAAGCGGCGGAACCAAGGAAGACTACTGTTGAACACACTCTGCCTGAGGCTAATACAGGGGAGAAACAGCTCTATCCTCCACCACCTTTTCCTAAGAGATTGCAGCAACAAAAGCTGGATAGACAGTTCGGGAAGTTTCTGGAGGTGTTCAAGAAACTTCACATCAATATACCTTTCACTGAGGCTCTGGAACAAATGCCTAGTTATGCGAAGTTTATGAAGACTATTCTTGCAAGGAAGGTGAAACTGGATGACCTTGAAACCGTTGCTCTCACGGAAGAATGCAGCGCTGTTCTGCAGCAAAAGTTACCACCAAAACTGAAAGATCCAGGAAGCTTCACCATTTCTTGCACCATTGGCAATCTAACTTTTGACAAGTGCCTTTGTGATTTGGGAGCAAGCATTAATCTGATGCCATTGTCGATCTTTAAAAAGCTGGATCTGCCTGATCCAAAACCCACATACATGTCACTACAATTGGCTGACCGTTCCATTACTTACCCAAGGGGCATAGTTGAGGATGTGCTCGTCAAGGTAGATAAGCTCTTCTTTCCAGCAGATTTTGTTATTCTGGATTTTGAGGAAGATAAGAAGATTCCCATAATCTTGGGAAGGCCTTTCTTGGCTACTGGTCGTACCTTGATAGATGTGCAAAAAGGTGAACTTACTATGCGGGTCCAAGATCAGGATGTGACCTTCAATGTATTCAAGGCAATGAAATTCCCTACAGAAGATGAGGAGTGCTTAAAAGTGGATGTGATTGATACTGCGGTTACTTCGGAACTCGATCACATGCTAATGTCTGATGCATTGGAAAAGGCCTTAGTGGGGGATTTTGACAGCGATGATGAAGATAGCAACGAGCAATTACAATATCTGAACGCTTCTCCATGGAAGCGAAAGCTGGACATACCATTTGAATCTCTTGGTAATTCTGACCTTAAGAATGCTGAAGGGAAGCTCAAACCATCAATAGAGGAAGCACCTACCTTGGAACTCAAACCATTACCTGAACACTTGAGGTATGCTTTTTTAGGTGATTCATCTACGTTACCTGTTATTATTTCATCTGACCTTTCAGGTAGTGAGGAAGACAAGCTCTTAAGGATTTTGAGAGAATTCAAATCGGCTATAGGATGGACCATAGCAGACATCAAGGGGATAAGTCCTTCATATTGTATGCATAAAATTCTGCTAGAGGAAGGTAGTAAGCCAACTGTGGAACAGCAGCGAAGACTGAATCCCATCATAAAGGAGGTGGTGAAGAAATAAATTCTGAAATGGCTAGATGCAGGCATCATTTATCCTATTTCTGACAGCTCGTGGGTGAGCCCCGTACAATGTGTACCTAAGAAGGGAGGTATCACTGTGGTCGCAAATGAAAAGAATGAGCTCATCCCTACTCGAACAGTTACAGGATGGAGAGTATGCATGGATTATAGAAAATTGAACAAAGCCACAAGGAAGGATCACTTCCCCCTTCCATTTATTGATCAAATGCTTGACAGATTGGCGGGTCATGAGTATTTTTGTCTTCTGGATGGTTATTTCGGGTATAATCAGATTTGTATTGCACCAGAGGATCAGGAAAAGACTACCTTCACTTGTCCATTTGGCACATTTACTTTTCGCAGAGTTTCGTTTGGGTTATGTGGTGCCCCAACCACTTTTCAGAGATGTATGATGGCTATATTCTCTGACATGATTGGAAATAACGTCGAAGTGTTCATGGATGACTTCTCCGTCTTTGGACACTCATATGATGAATGTTTGAATAATCTGCGCGCCGTACTCAAAAGATGCGTGGAAACTAATTTGGTGCTTAATTGGGAGAAATGTCATTTTATGGTGCGTGAAGGCATTATCCTTGGGCATAAGGTCTCTAGCAAGGGTCTGGAGGTGGACAAGGCCAAGGTGGGAGTCATTGAAAATCTTCCCCCACCTAATTCTGTGAAAGGAATCCGTAGTTTTCTTGGTCATACGGGTTTTTATCGGCGATTCATCAAGGACTTTTCAAAGATATCTAAGCCGTTGTGCAATTTGCTTGAGAAAGATGTGTCGTTCAAATTTGATGATGAATGTTTGGCAGCATTCGAGACTCTCAAGAAGAGTTTAATCACTGCACCAGTTATTACAGCACCAGATTGGACAGAACCGTTTGAGATGATGTGTGATGCGAGTGATTATGCGGTAGGTGCAGTTCTGGGACAGCGCAAGAAAAATCTCTTCCATGTGGTCTACTATGCGAGTAAGACTTTAAATGGTGCCCAATTGAACTACACCACTACTGAGAAGGGGCTTTTGGCTATAGTCTTTGGCTTTGATAAATTTCGATCTTATCTGCTTGGTACGAAAGTAACAGTATTCACTGATCATGCAGTTATTCGCTATCTGGTTTCTAAGAAGGATTCGAAGCCGAGACCCATTCGTTGGGTGCTTTTACTTCAGGAATTTGAGTTAGAGATCAAAGATAGAAAAGGTACTGAGAATCAAGTAGCTGACCATCTCTCTAGGTTGGAGAATCCCGATTCTACTTCACAAGATAGGACGTTAATCAATGAATCTTTTCCGGATGAGCAGTTGTTTGTAATTCAGGAGGAAGAACCATGGTTTGCAGATATTGTAAACTATCTTGTCAGCAATATAATGCCTCTTAATTTGACATCCGCTCAAAAGAAGAAGTTTCTGCATGAGGTGAAGTGGTATATGTGGGATGAACCATATTTGTTTAGACAGGGAGCTGACCAGATCATCAGGAGATGTATCCCGTTCTGTGAGACGGAGGGGATATTACGAGACTTCCATTCCACGGTTTATGGTGGACACTATGGAGGTGAGAAGACGGCAGCTCGTATTCTGCAAGCAGGTTTTTTCTGGCCTACTTTGTTCAAAGATGCTCATCAGTTTGTTTTAAGGTGTGATCGTTGCCAAAGAGTGGGAAATTTGTCAAGGAAGGATGAGATGCCATTAAATGTGATGCTTGAAGTCGAGGTCTTTGATGTGTGGGGAATCGATTTCATGGGGCCTTTTATCGCGTCTTGCAATAATCAGTACATCTTACTGGCAGTCGATTATGTCTCAAAATGGGTCGAAGTTAAAGCTTTACCGACAAATGATGCAAAGGCAGTGCTAAATTTTCTTCATAAGCAAATTTTCACAAGGTTTGGAACACCTCGGGTAATCATAAGTGATGAAGGATCGCATTTTTGCAACCGTAAGTTCACTTCTATGATGCAGCGTTATAATGTGAATCATCGAGTAGCTACTGCCTATCATCCGCAAACAAATGGTCAAGCGGAAGTGTCCAACAGAGAGATAAAGCGTATTCTAGAGAAGGTTGTTTGTCCGTCAAGGAAGGATTGGTCTTTAAAGCTCGATGAAGCTGTTTGGGCTTACAGAACAGCATACAAAACTCCACTTGGGATGTCACCGTTTCAGTTGGTGTACGGTAAGGGATGTCATCTACCGGCGGAGCTTGAGCATAAGGCCTACTGGGCATTGAAGAAATTGAACCTGGATTTAGATGTAGCTGGTAAGAAAAGAATGCTTCAGCTTAATGAACTTGATGAATTTCGACTTCAAGCGTACGAGAATAACAAAATGTATAAGGAAAAGGTGAAGAGGTGGCACGATAGGAAGCTACATCCTAAGTTATTTGTGCCAGGGCAACAAGTTCTTTTATTCAACTCTCGGCTCCGACTTTTTCCTGGGAAGTTGAAATCAAGGTGGTCTGGACCTTTTATTGTCAAAACTGTGTTTCCACATGGAGCGGTGGAAATTTTTGAGAATGATTCGGACCAAGCATTCAAGGTTAACGGTCAGCGGTTGAAGCACTACTATGGGAACATGGCAAACCGAGAGGTGGTTAGTGCCATTTTGTTGACTACTTGAGAAAGGTACGGAACGTCAAGCTAATGACGAAAAAGAAGCGTTGCGTGGGAGGCAACCCATGAATTGTTGTTACAGGAACCCTTAGAAGTTAATAACCTATCCAAAAACACAAAAAAATCAGAAAACAGGGGCTGAAAAATTTTTTTCCAGAGACCCTCTGCGCGCCCGCGCAGGGGTCGAGTTCCAGAAATTTTTTTACAGTTCAGAAAAAAAAAAAAAAAACAAAAACACAAAAACAGTTTTAGCCCATAAACCCACAAATTGTTCCCACTACCCCATCATTTTATCCCTTAATTCCCAAACCCTAATCTAATCCACACCCTATATATACATACACCTATCCTACATATCTCCCACAAAACTTCCTACACTTAAACCCTCTCACAAACATCAAAAATCAGTTCTTACACACTTTTATTCATGAATCAATGGCACCCAAGAGAGCACGCACTATTGACAGCAGCAGCACAGTTCCTACTGCTGATTCATCGAGGGGTACTGCTGCAAGGCCTCGGTTAACTGACAGAGCTGCGAAGGAGGAGTACACTAGGCTGTTGGGGAAGCCGATTCTGAAGGAGAGGGGGTTTTTACCATCAGGGAGGGATGGTGAGTTGTTGCCCATGATTGCAGAGAAGGGGTGGATAGCTTTTTGTGAGTCACCCGGAGCAGTACCGATGAGCGTTGTTCGTGAGTTCTACGCGAACGTGAAGGCTGAAAAGAATGGGTTTTCTGTAGTCCGTGGGCTGACGGTTGATTATCATCCTGCGGCGATTCGCCGTGTGATTGGACAGCGAGAGAGGAAGCCCGAGGAGGAGAACTGGAATGAAAAGACTGCTGAGGATTTTGACTTGGATTTGATTTGTGCGACTCTCTGTCGACCGGGCACAGTTTGGACCCGCAGTCCAGGCAATAATGAGTATCGTCACTTTCCGGTGATCGCCATGAACAGGTATGCCCGTGCATGGAATGCATTTATATGTGCTAATATTTTGCCTTCTTCACATGCACACGAGGTCACAGTTAAGAGAGCACAGTTGTAGTGGGGAATTCTGCATGATGAGTACTATGTGGACCTTGGTGAGTTTATCTACCAAGGAATTCTGAAGTTTTTGAGGGGAGCAAAGCATATGAACATCCCTTATGCATCCACGGTTACGAAGCTATGCCGAGCAGTGGGAGTGAACTGGCCGGCTCATGAGCAGTTGCAGTTGCCAGCAGCTCCGATTGATTCTGGCACTCTGAATGGGATGCAGGAGTGGACCGGTGGTGAGCCTGAGGAGCATGGGCTGGGTTATCGTCTTCCAGGAGGGCGTTCAGCACGAGGTGCTACTATGGCTAGGCCAGGGCATGGTGAGGCTGGTTCTTCGAGAGCTCAGGAGGGTGCTGGGATGGGTGATGCCCAATATAGGAGGCTTTCACGGCGGATGGATGCCATGTATGAGACGCAGAGCAGGTTTGCTCAGGAGCTCACCCTTGCGTTAGGGACTGCTTTTCGAGGCCTTGGAGCTGATATCCAGTGGCCAGTTTTTGGTGAGGACTCTGCATACCCACCGCCTGATACTCCACCCACTGAGGGTGATGATGATGATGACTCCGAGTAGGTATACCCTGTGTTCCTTTCTACTACTTTCACTGAGGACAGTGAAGATTTTTAGTTTGGGGGTGGTAGTTAAGGAATATTGTGTGTGTGTCATTTAGTTGCATATTCATGATAGTTTAGTTCATATAGTTGCATAATTTATGCCATTTAGTTTTTTTTTATGAATGTCATGTAGCTCATGCATTTACCATGATCCCTTTTGTAATAAGTTATCGACTGAATTGTGATATTGATGCGAGTGTAGTGATAGCATTAAAGTGATATTAAGTTGTGTAGGTTGATATGCATGCTAGAAATAATTGTAAGTCCACTAAGTCTTAAAGAATGCGTAAGGGCTAGATTGTTGTTATGATTTGGTTGTTTTCAAGGTCAATCTACTTATTATGCTTAGAATTCGATTATAGGTTCTTAGTGATAAAGACATGAAAAAAGAAAAAAATTTGGAGAAAAAAATATGGAAGTTGTTGCTAGTTGTGGCTAGGCGTCAAATGGCTAGTAGCCGGCTCGCATATGTTGTGAGTAGTCTAGGGTTGAGCAAGATGGAGTGAAACGCACTTGCTCAGAAGTTATTAAAAAAAAAAATTTGCATAATTGATCAAGAGTGGGCTCTTTGGTATTCGAGTTATTAAGTTCTTAGGGGACTTTGTGCCTAGTGACCTAAGGCTTTTAGAGTCTGGGATCCGCTAACCTAACGCTCGTTACATGGATACCATTGTATAAGTCTTTTGTAGACCTCACTCATTGCACGGTCAAATAAGCATTTGAGTTGTAAATAAAAAGCACGATTCCGTAGTAAGCTCCAGAGTTCTTGTAGTGTTGTATATCACTTTGTGCCTAGAATTTTTATTCTTTGTATAATCGTAGGATTGCCTTGAGGATAGTCTAGTCATAGTAATTGGTCTAGTTCCGAAGCATATCTGTTAAGCATTTGCACACACCACGTTTCTGGCTGTATGTCCGTTGCATGAGTTTATTGATCTTTAGTTGTTTAACTGCATTCGTTGAGATGTGACAATTTGGTTGGTTAATTGTAGTAAGGGGGATCGTTGCATTTTCATATAGATTGCATTCATGCATATTTTTATTTGTTTTTGAGTCTGTGACGCTTGAGGACAAGCATCGATTTAAGTTTGGGGGTGTGATAAGTGGCATTTTATACCACTTAGAATGTCTTAAAATGGCTTAAATTGGTGTCTTGAAATCAAGTATTTTGTGTATTTGATGCGTTTTTCTAGTGTTTATGCATTTCAGGGTATTAGTTGCATTTCAGGGGAGGAATCATCAAGAATAAGCCTTGGCATGTGTTTACCATTGTGAGAGGAAAGGAATGGGCAGATTACGGCGAAGAAACGGAGCAAACCTGGATTTTTTCTAGTAGAGGCCTGCGCGCCCGCGCAGCAATGCTGAGCGGCCGCACAGCAATCTGCGCGCCCGCGCAGCTATGCTGAGCGGCCGCGCAAGGTCGGGGAAAAAGATAAATTATTTTAGACTTCTACTTCTGTTTGGCTTCCAACTTCTATGTAATCTGAGTTTTATGGGACTATTATATAGGTAGATTTGAGACGTTTTCACAGAGAGTATTAAGGGGATTATGTTTTAGATTGTGTTTTACGCAAGAAGCGAAGGAGATAAGGAAGAAGACCGATTTAGCACACCGCAACGAAGAGGAAGCATATTTTCTTGTGATTCTTGTTTCGTTGTAACGTTGGATGCTAGTTTTCTTGCTTTGACTTATTTACTCTTGTGACGTACTCTGTTTTACTATAATTAGTTTAGTTATTATTTTCTTGTGTTTGTTTGTCATGATTTCATATGAACCCATGATGGCGATAAGTTCTATTATGGGCTAATCGTGATCATGGGGTTGCAACGGATTTATTATGGAATTCTTTAGTTAATTGTTTAATACTTTAGTGTGTGATGATTGCATGATATCTAGTATTGGTTGTGCATATTCGTCTTATGTGCGTCGCGAACATATAAGATAGGGTGTTAATCTTTTGTGAAGCGACGGTGGATCTTGAGATTTAGAACTTGCCATGCTAGCATAGGTTCATGTACGTTGAGCATGATTAGTGGGTAACTCTAACAGTTTTATTTGCCCTATGTAATCAAAAGGAATAACTTGAGCTTAAATCGTTGTGTTGTCAATTTCTGTAGACATATAGGAACTCAATATAATTGATGACTATTCAACTTCTATCTTAATTGTGGATGCTTGGTAGAATGGTATTAGTACAATGAAAGTTGGCTTTTATCAGTTTCGGGTTATTCGATTAATATCATCACTGTCACATGCTAAAGGTAATAACAATGGCTATAGAAGGAAGTAATAATGAAGTTGTGATCTCATGAGTGTTTTATTATTGATAAATTGAAGTGTTAGTTAAGTGGTTAATTAAGTAGTTAATTATAGTTAATATTTAATCAACAATTTTAAGTGTTATTATCTTAACATTGAGAAGTAATCATACATTGGTGAGTGAGTTTAATTAGACAATAATTTAGTCTGAGTCTCTGAGGGAACGAACTAGAAAATATTCTATATTACTTGCGAACGCGTATACTTGCGTGAATATTAGCGCGTGTTTTCGCCCTAACAGTCCAGACTTTGTTTCTTTCAAATTCATTCAACTCTTCCTGCATTGCTTGCACCCAATCAGCATCTTGAAGAGCTTCTTCCACTTTCTTTGGCTCATTCTGAGAGAGAAAAGAATTGTAAAGACATTCATTTGAAGTACCTGTTCTAGTTCTGACACCTGCATCAGGATTTCCAATTATCAAATCAGGTGTATGTGATTTTGTCCACTTCCTTGCAGATGGAAGATTTTCTCTAGAACTGGATGCTCCCCCATGATCCATGCTATTTTCATTTTCATTTTCTGATGCTCCCCCTGAAACTATGCTCTCTGAGTTGGATTCTTCAGTATTTAGATTTTCAGCACTATCAGAACTTGGCTTATCAGAACTTGACGAATCAGAACTTGAAGAGCCAGATGCATGTTCTGATGTTTCTTGAGATGTGGTAGAATCTTGAGTATGCTCCCCCTGCATAGGTGCATCTTCCTTTGACGTAGTCTCCAAAGTTTCAATAACATCAGAGTTTAATCCATCAGAGTTTACAGTATCAGGACTTAGACTGTCAGGATTTTCTGTATCAGAATTTGAGTCTTCATTTTCAAATCTCAGCTGATCATGGTCAATGAAATCTTCAAGACCAGTAATCTTTTTGTCATCAAAAGAGACATTGATAGATTCCATGACCACTTTTGTTCTCAAATTATAGACTCTGAAGGCTTTTGTGGAAAGTGGATATCCAACAAAGATTCCTTCATCAGCTTTTAGATCAAACTTTGATAGCTGTTCAGGATGAGTCTTGAGAACAAAACACTTGCATCTAAATACATGAAAATATTTCAGATTTGGCTTCTTTTTCTTCACCATCTCATATGGTACGTGCAGCTTCAATGAGAGTTCTATTCTTCCTTTCAACAACTCCATTTTGCTGTGGAGTTCCAGGAACAGAAAATTCCTGCTTTATTCCATGGCTTTTGCAGAACTCTTCCATTATCAAATTCTTGAACTCAGTGCCATTATCACTCCTTAAAACTTTCACAGAGTCTTTGACCATTTTATCCAGATGTTTGATATGATCAATCAAGGTTGATGCAGTTTCACTTTTTGTATGCAAGTAATACACCCATGTGTATCTGGTGAACTCATCCACTATGACCAACGCATACTTCTTCTTTGCAATAGACATGACATTTACTAGACCAAATAGATCAACATGTAGTAGATGATAAGGCTCAAGAATTGATGATTCAGTCTTGTTCTTGAATGAAGATTTTCTTTGTTTGGCTTTCTGACATGAATCACAAAGACCATCAGGAGCAAATACTGTGTTTGGCAATCCTCTCACAAGATCTTTCTTGACCAGTTCATTTATATTGTTGAAATTTAAATGAGAGAGTTTCTTATGCCAATTCCAGCTTTCTTCAATTGATGCTCTACTCATCAGACAGATTGCAGAACCATCAGTACTTGTTGAAAGCTTAGCTTCATAAATGTTACCACGCCTGTATCCTTTCAGAACAATTTTGCCTTTAGATTTACTCACAATTTCACAGTGTTCTTCAAAGAAATCAACATGATAACCTCTGTCACATATTTGACTTATACTCAGTAGGTTGTGTTTAAGTCCTGAGACTAGAGCTACTTGTTTAATTATGACATTTCCAAGATTGATATTGCCATATCCCAATGTTTTTCCAATGTTGCCATCTCCATAAGAAACACTTGGGCCAGCTTTCTCCACAAAGTCTGATAGCAGGGCCTTATTTCTAGTCATATGTCCTGAACATCCACTGTCCAG
This sequence comes from Apium graveolens, assembly GCF_009905375.1. Classification (NCBI taxonomy): domain Eukaryota; kingdom Viridiplantae; phylum Streptophyta; class Magnoliopsida; order Apiales; family Apiaceae; genus Apium; species Apium graveolens. The sequence goes on from NC_133657.1 coordinate 124,234,960, forward strand.
AACTAGAATATTTTTCCTGTTGCCCTGCAATCACAAAGACCACTAATTATTAATTTAAAGGACCCAGACTTGCTTGGATCCTTTGGCCTTATTAAGTTTATTAACATTTGCAGCGGATTTAGCATCAGAGTTTATGTTAACAATTTTCTTATCAGAACTTACACTATCGGACTTTGAATCAGAATTTACACTAGAAGGAACAATGGAAACTTTCTTCAAAGAAGGTTTTATTTGATAATAATCATAGTACAAGCTATGATATTCCTTACAAGTATAAATGGAATGCCATAAACTACCACAATGAAAACAAGGATTTTGTGGTTTGTATCTAACAGACTGACTCTTAACTCCTAACTTTGAAGGTAAGGAGTTAATATTCTTATTCTTCCTGCAAAAAGAAGCCAGATGGTTAGAACTTCCATAGTTATGACATGTTTTCCTAGAAGCATCAGGAACAGGTTTATAATTATTGCTTTTATTCACACCTTCCTTTCCATTCCTATTTTTCCTAGGTGATTTTACCTTGTTTGCATTCTTGACATCTTTCAGCTTATGCTTAATCTGCTTCTTTGTCATTAAGCCTATGTTCACTTCAGCTGTCTTTTCCTGTTTTAGTTTGTCAGAAGTTAATTTCTTTGTTACTTCTGATTTTTCATTTTCAGACTTTACAGTTACAAACTTAACAGGTTTTAACTTTGGCTTTTGCTTATCAACAGACTTAATTACTTTAGTTCCTTTATCTTTCTTATCTTCTCCATAACCTAAGCCCTCTTTCCAGTTTCCACTACTTAGCAAATTTTGAGTTGTTTTGCCAGAGTTAGTCCAAGTCCTGATAAACTCTCTTTCCTTTTCTAACTTAGTTTTTAGAGATTCATTTAATTTTAGCACTTCATTCCTAACATAAAAAGCATCATCTCCATCCTTCTGAGTTTGATGGAACATGACTAACTCTTTTTCTAAGAAATTATTTCTTTTCTTAAATGCAAGATTTTCAGAAGTTAATCTTTCACATTTTAAAGTTTGATCTCTATAACTAACAAACATGGTTTTAAGTTATCTTCTCAACTCATTAATATCATCAGTAT